>NC_056743.1:1254823038-1254949356 GCF_019279795.1 Protopterus annectens
ACCACAAGTTTTCTTTTATCTCTGTAAAATCAGCCCAGCCACATGCTGTTACCAGAATGCACTAACAAGTTTTTCAGTTCTTACATTATTCTCCTTCCCTAGCATAGGGCAGAAAAGGCCATCCCCCATTTGTTTGTATCACACCCTTTCAGGTGGAATTTGTCCCCACCTTCATTCCGTACCTTCGACACAATCAGATTAGTAGTTCCTTCTCCTGATGATCTGCCCACACTGTGACATAGGCACTATCTAGGCTGGCCCCCTTAACAATTGCTATAAATTAGTGCATAACTTGTTGTGGAACTCTATTACAACCATTGTTTCCTTCAGGAGTAAAAATAGTATCGGAGCAAGTATTTCCTCCAGTGAAACTGCAGCCAAAGTGCTTTGAAACAGACATCAGCTGCTATTACTGTTTCAGTAAGTTAGATTGCATTATTTAGACTGCATACAAATTTGTGCCTATAGTTCTGCCACAAATATATTATTAAATACTTTCCTGGTTTTGCTTTCCAGTTCCAAATGCATGATGTACGCCATCAGTCCATAACCATCATACTGCAGTGTGTGTATGTATGTGTATGAGTGTGTTAATGTTTCTGCCTGCATGTGTGTGAGTGAATGTGTGCATGAAAGCAGAATATATGTGTGTGTGAATGCAGAAAAGACTGTGTATATTTGTATGAGAGAGAGTGAGCAATGCATGAGAGAATGAACAGTGCATGCATGAAACCAGAATATGTGTGTGTGTGTGTGTGTGTGTAAGCAGAAAAGACTGTGTATGTTTGTATGAGAAAGAAAGTGAGCAATGCTGGAGAGAATGAACAGTACATGCGTGAAAGCAGAATGTATGTGTGTTAATGCAGAACAGACTCTGTATGCGTGTACGAGAGAGTATTGAGATTCAGCATGAGACAGTGAATGGGGATGTCCATTGAGCCATTATTTTACACCCCCTAAGTAGCGCTTTTGCTGTTTAGCAAGTGTAAAATACAAATGCACCAAACAAACAAAAAAGTGTGTGTGTGTACTGCTGTCTGCATGTGTGAGTGAATGCTGTGTGCATGAAAGCAGTATAGGCTGTTTGTGTGTGTGTGAGATGGATAGAGAGAGACACACACAGCATGAGGTCTGAGAGTGATGTGATCGCCGGCAGCAGCAGCAGCTAAGATGTATGCTTACCTCCTCACTATGCCTCTCACACCTCTCTGCACAATCAGTCACAACAGAGCCACAAATAATGGGGGCAAAGCAACCAAAATAAGTACAGTTCTTAATCTGGGTCTTATACACATATAAGGTTACAGTACAGTATAACCTTCAACTTTATAACACAAGAAATCTGGACAAAGCCTTTAATATTGGGTGAATAATAGGGACAGGTTTAACATCTTGCTGTTGAAAACAAATTCTGTTGCTACAGTAACGTTTTTTCTGTTAGATCCCATCACCTAACTGAAAGGAAGTATGCTGTGGGTGGGAAACTCAAATGTATATCATTATTTAGTGACCTCAATCCTCTATAGTTCACCAAGTTTCAAGATGAACAGACCAAAAATATGTGCCATAAATCTTGATTTTCTGTGGAAATCATGACTGTTGAGTGCTATATGTTTTCTATCAGCACAGCGGTCCCCAATCACGAAGTACAAACCAGTACTGGGATGTGGATTCCTTTGGTACTGGATGCACACAGTGATTAGCAAGCATTTCATGTTGGGCTTAGGATCAAAAGGAAAAAAGTGCATGCGTGTTCATGTCTATAGCTGTATATGAGTGTGTTTGTGTTTCTGTCTGCATGTGTGTGAGTGAAAAGCGTCCATGAAAGCAGTATGTGTGTGTGCATAAGAGATGGTGTGTGTGTGTGTGTGTGTGTGTGTGTGTGTGTGTGTGTGTGTGTGTGTGTGTGCGTGTGTGTGTCTATGAGAATGAGCAATGAATGAAAGAGAGTGAACAGTGTGTGTGTGAAAGTTAAATGTCTGTGTGAATGCAGAAAAGGCTGTGTATGTGTGTGTATGAGAGAGTGAGCAATGCAGGAGAGAATGAACAGTGCATGCATGAAAGCAGAATGCATGTGTGTAAATGCAGAAAAGGCTGTGTGTGTGTGTGTGTGTGTGTGTGTGTGTGTGTGTGTGTGTGTGTGTGTGTGTGTGTGTGTGAGTAAACAGAGCAGGAGAGAATGAACAGAGCATGCATGAAAGCAGAATGCATGTGTGTAAATGCAGAAAAGGGTGTGTGTGTGTGTGTGTGTGTGTGTGAGAGAGTAAACAGAGCAGGAGAGAATGAACAGTGCATGCATGAGAGCAGAATGTATGTGTGTGTGTGAATGCAGAAAAGATTGTGTTTACGTGTATGAGAGAGTGAGCATTCAGATCAGTATGAGAGAGTGAAGATCGAGGTCCATTGAGCCAGTATTTTACACTCGCTTGCTTTTGTTGTTTAGAGAGCGTAAAATAAAAAAAAATCCAACAAAATAAAGTGTGTGCACCTGTGTATGTGCTGCTGTCTGTGTGTGTGTGGGTGAATGCATGCATGACAGCAGAAGAGACTGTGTGTTTGTGTGTGTCTTTGAGAGAGATACAGAGAGACAGAGGGTGAAGTCTGAGAGCCATGTGATCACTAGCAGCAGCAGCAGTAGCAGCTAAGAAGTTTGCATACCTCCACCTGACTATGCCTCTCGAACTTCTCCTGAGCTCATTTAATCCATGATTTGGTAAAGCTTTTGACTTAACATTATAACAACATTCCTTTTTTTCAAAAGTTGATTTTCTAAGTCTCCATTTGTCTTTTAGTATAAAATATCAACCCAGATCTCTGAATAAATGTTTTTCTCCCTTTATCTATATCCTTCACAGAAAGTTTATTTATTACTTATTTATTTAAATTTGTTAGCCAAGTTATATCACTCACCCGCATGAACCACTGTCAAGCCAGCCAACTATACAAACAAAAAAAAAATCAGGATGCACCAAAATAAGGACGTGCGAAATACAAAGAACTGCAAGACAAAGCTAAACCCGATATGAAGCCAGTAAAACACTAATTAGAAATGTTCTAATGGCAAGCAGACTACATAATGCTTATAATGTATAATCTTCTTCTTCTTTCGGCTACAACCGTTAGGGGTCGCCACAGTGGATCATATGTTTCCATTTCTTCCTGTCCTCTACATCTTGCTCTGTCACACCAACCACCTGCATGTCCTCTCTCACCACATCCATAAACCTTATCTTAGGCCTTCCTCTTTTCCTGTTACCTGGAATTTTCATCCTTAGCATCTTTTTCCCAATATACTCTGCATCCCTCCTCAACAGATGTCCAAACCAACGCAATCTTGCCTCTCTGGCTTTGTCTCCAAACCTTCCAACCTGGGCTGACCCTCTAATATACTTATTCCTAATCCTGTCCATCCTGGTCACACCCTGTGCAAATCTTAACATCTTCATCTCTGCCACGTCAAGCTCTGACTTCTGCCTTTTTGTCAATGCCACTGTCTCCAACCCATATAACATAGCTGACACTCTTCTCCACCCACTCCATCCTGCCTGTACTCTCTTCTTCACCTCTCTTCCACACCCACCATTACTCTGAACTGTTGATCCCAAGTATTTAAACTCATCCACCTTCGCCACCTGTACTCCCTGCATCCTTACCATTCCTCTATCCTCACTCTCATTCATACACATATATTCTGTCTTAGTCCTGCTGACCTTCATTCCTCTTCTCTCTAGAGCATATCTCCACCTCTCCAGGGTCTCCTCCAGCTGTTCACTACTCTCACTACAGATCACAATGTCATCTGCAAACATCATAGTCCACAGGGGCTCCTGTCTGATCTCATCTGTCAACCTGTCCATCACCATTGCAAATAAGAAAGGGCTCAGAGCTGATTCTTGATGTAATCCCACCTCCGCCTTAAATGCATCCATCACTCCCACCACAGACCTCACCGCTGTCACACTACCCTCGTACATATCCTGTACCACTCTTCCATACTTCTCTGACACTCCCTCATACAATACCACAACTCCTCTCTAGGCACACTGTCATATGCTTTCTCTAAGTCCACAAAGACACAATGCAACTCCTTCTGACCTTCTTTGTACTTCTCAATCAACACTCTTAGAGCAAACATCGCATCTGTAGTGCTCTTTCCCGGCATGAAACCATACTGCTGATCACTAATCATCACCTCCCTTCTTAACCTGGCTTCCACTACTCTTTCCCATAACTTCATGCTGTGACTGATCAGTTTAATCCCTCTGTAGTTACTACAGCTCTGCACATCATCCTTATTCTTAAAAATCGGTACCAAAACACTTTTTCTCCATTCCTCAGGCATCCTCTCACTTTCCAAGATTTCATTAAACAATCTGGTTAAAAACTCCACTGCCATTTCACCTAAACACCTCCATGCTTCCACAGGTATGTCATCTGGAACAACAGCCTTTCCTTTCTTCATCCTCTTAATAGCTATCCTTACTTCCTCCTTGCTAATCTATTGCACTTCATGATTCACTATCCGCACATCACCCAACCTTCTCTCCCTCTCATTCTCTTCATTCATCAAACCCTCAAAGTACTCTTTCCATCTTTGCAACACACTCTCCTTGCTTGTGAGTACGTTTCCCTCATTATCCTTTATCACCCTTACCTGCTGCACATCTTTACTAGCTTGGTCCCTCTGTCTAGCCAATCAGTACAGGTCCTTTTCTCCCTCCTTAGTGTCCAACCTTTCATACAACTCTCCATACACCTTATCCTTAGCCTTCACCACCTCTCTCTTTGCCATGCACCTCATCTCCTTATACTCTTGTTTACTTTCTTCATCTCTTTGACAATCCCACTTCTTCTTCACCAACCTCTTTCTCTGTATACTGTCCTGTACTTCTTCATTCCACCACCAAGTCTCCTTGTCCTCCTTCCTCTTTCCAGATGTCACACCAAGCACCTTTCTAGCCATCTCTCTTACTAGATCTGCTGTAGTTACCCAGCTATTTGGAAACTCTGCACTGCCACCCAGTGCCTGTCTTAACTCTTCCCTGAACTCCACCTCACAATTACCCCTTTTCAATTTCCACCATTTGATCCTTGGTGCTGCCCTCACACTCATCCTCCTCTTCTTGATCACCAATGTCATCCTACAAACCACCATCCTATGCTGCCTTACTACGCTTTCCCCGTCACCACTTTACAGTCTCCAACCTCCTTCAGATTGGCCCTTTCCTCCACTCTTGTATGTCACCCTGTGCTCCTCCCTCTTGTTTCCACCACAGTCATGTCCATCCTTTTCGCAAAATCCACTACCATCTGACCTGCATTCCTTTGCTTAATACCATACCTACCCATCACTTCCGCATCCCCTCTGTTCCCTTCACCAACATGCCCACTGAAATCTGCTCCAGTTACCAGTCTCTCACCCTTGGGTGCAGTCATCACCACTTCATCCAACTCACTCCAGAACTTTTCTTTCTCGTCCATCGCACTCCCAACTTGCGGAGCATGTGCACTAACAACATTCATCATCACACCATCAGTTTCCAGCTTAATAAACATCACTCTGTCCGACACTCTTTTCACCTCCAAAACACTCTTGGCATACTGCTCCTTCAGGATAACCCCTACCCCATTTCTCCTCCCATCCACATGCTTATAATGTAAACTATGTACAATATTTACAGTGACTTGTAAGAAGAGGGAGAAGGTAAAACAGGACTGAAAGAGGAGAACAGGGAGAAGAGAGGCTAAGGAAAATAAGGGGCCGAAGTTCACAAGATGGAATGGTGATTAATTCTTTTCCTGAATTGTCTTCTTGTAAATGAAACTACTTGGCATTTCCAGGGTATAAATAAACTAAAAAAGAGTGAGCAGACTGGAATGCAGTTTCAGTATGTCTTCCCTGCATTACTTTCAGAACTTGCACCCAATATTCTCACAGTACTGGTATTTTGTTTCTGTTGTATTGCTCTTGTTTCTTCCCCAAACCATACCATATAGTAATGTCTGGCTGGGTACGGCTGTGCTGCTTGGCCACACTGCTTTGCCTGTGTGTCCAGGAATTCGATAATCTAAAGTGAATCCTTATATATACAGTATATAGATATATAGATAATCTAAAGTGAATCCATATATATATACAGTATATAGATATATAGATAATCTAAAGTGAATCCGTATATATACAGTATATAGATATGTAGATAATCTAAAGTGAATCTGTATATATACAGTATATAGATATATAGATGTGTGTGTGTGTGTGTGTATATATATATATATGTATATATATATATATATATATATATATATATATATATATATACACACACACACACAAGGCTAATGGCCCTGGAGCCTTTACAAGCCTAGCCCACAGAAGTGCAGTAGTTTAATACCTATTTTTAATTATTTGTATAAAATTGTTATGATATTTCTCTTATATGTTAAAACAATAAACTTGTTTTGAAAAAAAAAGAAGTGCAGTAGTTATCACTGCTGCTTCATGTCACTTATTTTTCTTCTGTATGTAGTCTGTAAATTCATCCTGTGTCGATATTGTTTTTTGAGTTTCACTGGGTACTGTGATTTCCTCCAGGTTTTCAAAGATTTGCCAAAAATAAATTGGGAATTCCCAAATTTCTTATGGGTATGTATTCCCTCTGTGGGTGTCTGTGCTCTCATGTACATAGCCGTGTTTACACTGAATACTGGGATAGGCACTGATGCCCTCTCAGCCCTGCAGAGAATTAGATGGTTTATTATAAAATGAATTTATTTGTTTTTATTTTACATTTCTTTACTGAGGATGTCCGACTGGGCCAGTATCCCTTTTTCTGCAGAGGCCCAGGGAGAAAAGCTCCATTACAAAAACACATTAAAAAGAATACAAGAAATTGATAACAATCAAGAATACATACCTTTGGTAAATATAGGTAGTAAACAGTTTATACGTAAACAAAAACTGAGAAAGTAATATAAAGTGGGAAAAAAAGAAAGCTAACAAATAAACTATCATGAAATAGATTGTGCCATCATAGAGAAATAACTAATCAGTAGATCAGTGTCATGGTTTTGGTGGTAAATATTTATGAGATACATGTTCTTTATACAGGCCTTTTTAGGTGTGGTAGGTATAGACCCAGAGCCCAAAGCAGCAATATATTTGTGCTGCAGACTTTTGAGGCAAAATGAATTTGTATTCACATGTATTTAGATTATGTGGTGCCATCACATACTGTCATAGCCCATACCATCATAGCAAAAACATAAACCTAAATTACAAACCTAAAACAAAACTTCTTCTTCTTCCTTGCTGTACCAGTAAAGCACTAAAATTGCTAAAAGATTACACCTTGCCTCAGAAATCCACTAGGCAGCTACCCAAGTGTCAGCGCATTCATAAAAACCTGTATAACCTATTTAATCTGTCTTCAAAATGCAAAGTATGTAATAAACATATTCTACTGATATGAATGGGAAAGAGTGATTTGATCTAAAAAATAAAGCATTAAAAACAAAAATAATGAAATATGTAAGTGTCTGCTTTGTGTAATAAAATTAATTGTGCTTAATACTTGTTTTGTAACGTATAGTTTCACCAATACTTATACAACTGATTCCCTAAAAATGCATGTGTGTGTGTGTGTGTGTGTGTGTGTGTGTGTGTGTGTGTGTGTGTGTGTGTATATATATATATATATATATATATATATGGGTCTACATCAGATCATCAAAACACCACAATATCAAATTACATAACATCGAGATGGAAACAACGCAACAACAGAACACTGAAGAACGAAATGCTTGAACCACTGAACATCGAACCAAATCTAACAAGCACATATACCTGGTACAACAGTTTTGTGTGGGGCAAGCCCCCCTGCACCTCCCATGTGGGAGGCTTCACCCTCCACACACCCTAAATTTATATACCAACTCTGAGATCACACTATAGTGGGTTAAGGGTATATTTGCCGATCTCCACTGTACTGCGATCTCCATTTGATACTACTGTGTACTACCTGACCTCCATACTACCTGGTTCGATGTTCCATGGTTTGAGCATGTCATCCTTCCATGTACTGATGTTTCATTTTGTAATTCAATATTGTGGCATTTCGATGGTCTGAAGTAGGCATATATACTATATATATATATATATATATATATATATATATATATATATATATGAATACGAGTGACTGTTCCAAAAAACGCTGCAGCTCCACATTCCCCACTACTTAAGTATACTAACTCCAAGATCTCACAACAGCAGTATAAGAGCAATTCCCTTACTTCACTGTACCATGATTCCATTCAAAAGATTATTGGCAGAAACTCCATTAGGAAGAATATTCACTCACATGAGCATTCCCTTTTTCATTTCCTATTCGCTCAAGTGAGAGTTCACTTTTCCTAATTTTATATATAAATAAAAAAAATATATATATATATATATATATATATATATATATATATATATATATATATAGTTATTTGTTTTATATTTGTATACCAGGAAAGTCCGACTGGGCACATGTCCTTTTTCAGCAGAGGCCCGGGAGAAAAGCTCCAGAAATATAACACATAGAAAACAATGGTAAATGACAAAAAACAATGGCTGAATAACATAATTAGAGTAACAGTACTTATTTCAAAAATACAATTACTGAGTGAATACTAAGCACAGTTTTAAAGTATACAGGTGCAGACACATAGTGAAAATATACAAATTATTATGTACAGTTAAAAGAAAACCTTCCAGTAGTGGTCAAATATCAGTAGTAGGGAGAGTTGAAAGAATCTTATTAATCGAGTGGAAAAGAAAATGGGCTATCCACAGGAGTTGCAAGTGCAGAGCCAGGAATTTGCAAGGTGTGTATTTAGGAGTTTTTTAAATTATAATGTTGATATATTAGTCACTAGTGAGCTTGGTAGGTTATCCTGCTGAGTTTTTTGCTTTAGTAACATGTAGAAGTAGTTTGTTGCTAGAGCAGAGGGATCTTGAGGTTGAATAGGGATGTATGATATCTTTGAGAGCAGAGTTGTTTTTTCTGATTGATTAAGTATTTTATGGGCAAAGGTTAGTTGATTAAAGTGAAGGAGTTGGGGGAGTTCAAGCCACTTGAGCTGCTTAAGTGATAAACAGTGATGTGACTTGTACGAGGCATTAGTGGCAAACTTGAAGATTTTATTGTAACAGGCTTCGAGTTTGGCAAGGTTGGTTTTGTGGAGGTTGGTTAAGATTGGGGAGGCATATAAGAAAGTTGACAAGAGGTGCGTTCTAGCAATAGTGGCTTTCGTATTGTTTGTTACAAATTTGTTGCTTCTATACAGGAGACCATATTTCTTGTGGACTTTTTTAATGGTTTGAGCTAAATGAATGTCAGATTTCAAGTTATTGTCAAATACAACTCTTAACAATTTGGTTTGGGTTGTTGGAGTGATTATAGTTTTATTTTTGGAGAAGATGTGGAAGGCTGGGGGCAGTGAGGTAGTTCTGGTTGGACAGAAGAGAAGAAGTTTTGTTTTATTGGAATTGGATAGCCAAGTTTCAACAGATGAGAAGGAATCCTGAATAATGGTCTGAAGGTCTTTGAGGGATGAGGCTTAACAGATCAGTGTAGAGTCATCAGCATACTGAATCCAAATGTGTGGAGTGAAACAGAATGGAGCTGGTTGGTGAAGAGCGAGAATAGAAGGGGACCAAGGATGGAGCCCTGAGTGACCCCTAAGTTAACTGGGAGAAGGGGTGAAAGGTGTTGTTGCCAGCGGACAGCCTGCTGATGCCCTGCTAGGTAACTTTGGAACTAAGTAATAGTGGGTTTGCTGAGGTGTTTAGGGTAGAGAGAACGCTGATGAGTTTGCCATGGTTGACCATGTCAAAGGCCTTGGACAGGTCCAAGAATATGGATGATACAAAGTGATTATTGTTTATGTGCTGGTTAACTGTGTTTGTAAAGGACATTATGGGTGTGGTGGTGGTATGTGAGGGACGAAAACCATGTTGGGTATGATAAAGGAGTTTATATGTAAGGCGGTAGTCCATAAGTGGGGTGTGTATGACTCTTTAAAGAATTTTGGATAGCGGGGATAGTATGGCAATTTGGCAATAGTTGGTTACTTCAGTAGAGTTACCTCCTTTATGTAATGTTAGAATATGAGGGTCTATACTAGAAGCCCAAAGATCCATTTGAGCGAATCGGAAAAGAGCAACACATATTGCACGAATGTCCAAAACCGCAAAACTCGAAAAGTCGAATTGTCATGGTTGGCTCATCTGCAGTATAGCTCCCTAAGGTAAGTGTGCAATAGTTACGGACCTTAGGGTTAGGGTGCAGGTTAAGGTAAGTGCAGAGATAGGTAATGTATGTAAGGTTTAGTGTAGGGTTAAAAGTAGGGCTTTGTTAAGTGTATGTGTGTGGATTATTTGTTTTGTTTGGGTATATGTCTGTAGGGTAAGTGTGTGATAGTTAAGGACCTTAGGGTTAGGGTGTGGGTTAAGGTAAATGCATAGATAGTAATGTATGTAAGGTTTAGTGTAGGGTTAGAAGTAGGGTTTGGTTGGTGTATGTATGTGTTTTATTTATTATGTTTGGATATGTAGTATGAAGTGTGTTGTGGGGTTGGCCGACTATGACGAGTTGAGATTTTAAATTTCGTGGTTTAGGGGGTTCGGCGTATTTTCATTTCAGGCTATATGTTTCGCTGTTGTGGTATTCGCTCAAACGGGTTTTCAGTTTTATAATATAGACCCGAATGTGGGAGATCTTCCAGATTGCAGGAACGTGTATTTCAGAAAATGATCTGTTAATGAGTATGGCTACAAGGTATGCAACTGCTTCTGCTGCAATTTGCAGGAATTCAGCAGCAAGATTATCTGCAGCTAAGATAGTTGGCTTCATTTTTTTTTAGTAATTTTTGATGGTATTAATGGCGACTGGGTTTAATGTCAACTGGCTGGGGCTATTAAGTAGGTGTGTATTGTTATGGTTTGAGATAGAAGTGGTGTGGCTGGAGTTGGTCTGAGTGCTTGCAGGAGCTTGGATGGATTCTGTTAAGCAGTTATTAAACTGACTTGCTAAGTTTGTGGGATTGTTAGCTGTTGGGGTGGGAGTACTTGATTTACCTGGTTGAAGTATATTAACTGCAGCCCAGAACTTTTGTGGATTACTTTGATCTTTAATCTGGATATTGTGGTAATAGTTGCATTTGTCTTATTTTGCTAGTTTTTTTTCTTTATTTTGAAGTTCTAGGAAAGTTTCTTTAGTTATGTTGAATTTGTTTTATGGAACTGTTCCCAGGGATTATCTCTGGCTTTGAGTAGGGATTTGGATTCTTTAGTTAGCCAGGGTGCATAGTTTGATTTCACCCTAATGTTTCTAGGTGGTGCTTGGCAGTTCAGTATATCTAGGATGGTGGAGTTGAAGGAGAGAATGGCATCTTCCAAGGGTAGGTGTTTGAGACATTCTCAGTTGCAGCTTTTTAGGCCAGAGATAAACCTATTTGGATCAAAGTTTTTTTTTTGTTTCTGATTACTCATAAGGAGGTATGTTAAGCTTGATGAATGCGGTTTCTTATGAGGAAGGTTGAGTTGTGGTCACTCGGGCTGCCATGGAAACAGCCTGAGTGGAATAACAGATTAGGATTATTGAGCAAAATCCAATCAAGTATGGATTGATGCTTGGAAGCTTTATCAGCCCTACTGGGAGATATGATAAGCTGATTGAAGCCGTAGAGGTTAACATGGGATGCAGGGTTTTGAGAGGAACAAAGGAGCCAATCAGTATTAAAGTCACCCATCAGAATAGTTTCTTCTGGGATAGACTTGGAGGTCCATTGTAGTAGGTTTCAAGTGCAAGAATACTATTGCCTGGTGGAATGTATCCACCTATGATATTGAGGTATTTGTTGGGGTTAATTGTTAACTTAGCAAATATAAATTCTGCATTCTCAAAGTCAGGGATGGTTAGGTCAAGGAGGTCAAGTGTAAGGTGGTCTTTGAACAAGATTGCTACCCCCCCCTTTTGCTTTTTATATATTTGCATAGAATACTGTAGCCGGGGGGCAGTGACTTCATTACTTCTGATATCTAGTTTAAGCCATGCTCTTGTTAATGTTACAATGTTGGGGGAATAGTAGGACATGTAGGTCATGTATTTTGTTATCTGTGCTTCTTACATTCATATTAAGGAGAAAAAGGGAAGATTTGTTTCTTTGGTGGAGTATAGCAAGTTTTGATGGTGAGGAGCTGGGTACTGTATTATATTTAGGAGTGGGACCAGGATTAGAGTGTATGTCTCCAGAGCGGATTAACTGTTTAATTATGTGTAGAAGGAGTTTGGAGAGCTTATATTGGTGTTTAGTGTATCTCTGAGAGACTGGATATGTGTTTTTTGAGGAGGAAATTTGATTGTGTGATAGTTTGTGTAGGTGGTGTGGAAAAGTGTTGGAGCTATAGTATACTGTTGTAAACTACATGGGTTGTAAAATGAGGAGGTATGCCAGGGAGGGGGAGTAGTGGAATGTAGTGGAGGATAGAGAATGTAAGAGTATGAGTAGTGAGCTAATAGTGATAAGGAGAAGTGTTATATTTAAGGGCTTCATGTTGAAGTAGATTGTGTGAAATTTTAGTAGCTGAGGATATAAGGAGTGAGAAGTATGTGTAGGTGATTTGGTAAGGTGTGTGAGAGTACTGTTGTATTGTTTTGGCTGGATAGTGAGGAAGAGGGGATTGTCAGTAATTGGGTCTGGTAATAGAAGGTGTGGTGTGATGGGATTGGCTGCTGGTTGGGTGGGTGTGGATGTGTTTAAGTATAAATGTAGGGATAGTGGAGGTGGGAAGAAATTGGGGGTAGGGCAGGAGAGCGGAGTGAGCCCGACTGAAGTGAGGGGGTACAGAGTGGATAGAGCCCCCCCCTTCTAGTGTGAGAAATAGAAAAGTGAAAAGAAACAATCAGTAGCTTTTTATCAAGGTAAGGCATTTTATAGTGTGATACTAGCAGCTGGAATTGGGCTAGATTCCAAAATAGATTATACTGCTAAAAAACTGCTAGCTGTACTTGAGATTAGAATTGCCTTATAGCTTATATTATTGTGGCATTCACAGTGACTATATCCTAACAAAACAAGTACAAGTAGCTATTTCCAGTTTAGAGCAAGCTAGTTTGCATTTGTACAGCTGGGGTGGAGGGTTCTTAGTGGAGTTTCAGCAGCTGTCATCCCTGGAGATACACACCTTTTGCTGAGTTTCCAAGGCCACTGATAATACCTTTTACTGAGTTTCCAAGGCCACTGATAATTAGAATGGGGTTAATGAGTGCTTTATGTTGCAGCACTTACATGAATTTAAACATTCTTTGAAGATTCTACACCTACATTAACTGTTTTCGGCTTGTGTTGTACGCCAAAATTTACAGGGTTCTTGTATTTCTTCTGCAGCAAGGTTTACATACAAAAACGGAGGTGCTTTGTGCTCAGTATTACATGCAGGGTTGTGACCCAGAGAGAAGGTCTTACAGTGGAGGAGTAACTCTTTTCAGCTTGTATTACATGCCACAATTTACAGGATTCCCATATTTCTTTTGCAGCAAGGTTTACATACATAGTCAGAGGTGCTTTGCTCTCACTATTGTGTGCGGGGGGGGGGGGGCAGAGAGAAGGGCTTACAGTGAAGGCTGTAACACCCAACACCTATCTGGTGTGTTTATGGTTCACACTGTCATCTGGTAGTAGTCTTCCTCTACAAAGATGACAATTTTAAAATAATTCCTTCAAAAAATTAGCAGTGTAGCCTATATCCATGTAACAAGGCATGGGTCAACAGAATTATTTCTTCTTTTACAAGAGTATTAATCATTTTGGAGTGTTTAAAGGCAATTATTAGGTTAGTTGCCCTTATGGATTATTTTACGTTAGGTAATTTCTGCTTTATTAAGGATCATACCCTGTAATGCTTGTTTTTTGAGGTAAGCACTTTAACCATGTTGCCAACTCCCAACCTCTGATAGTGTGCAGCCAGTTTACATGACACTTATGGACAATTTTGAAACTGAGGCATCTTGTTTACTCATACCAGTTTGTGGTACAGGGATTGTGACGTATGAAACAAGACAATCCTTGGTTACCACTGTATAATTATATAGCCTCATTATGCAATTTATTTGGAAATTAACATTTTTCCTAGGATTAGACTTGTGATGATAGGAGGTACTGCCAGCTATGTCAGGAAAAGGAGGGAAGTGGATATGTAACGCACGCCAACAGAACTAGCTGGACTTTTGTAAAGAATTATGCCATTTGTATGTCAAACTGAATTGTATAGATGCTTGTGTTGCAAAGGTATTTGTAAAGTTGCTTGTGTTAAGAATGTATCAACAGTGTGCCCTGCTGGAAAGAAAAAGTATATATATATATATATATATATATATATATATATATATATATATATATATATATATACATACATAGTAACAGTGGACACTGGAAGAGAAGAGGTTAATTTCAATCCACCAAACTTTACAAATAGTAAGAAATTAAATTACTGGGCCTAGGCCCTAGAGATGTTATCTCAGTTTAGAATAAAGCCAGAGACACAATGTCTGTGAGAAGCATGGTTTGATAGTCTCTCTAGGGGTGCCAAAGTTCTCAATTGCTTTATGACTCCCTGAAGCTGCACCAGATCTGAGCAAAGCTCTTGGGTGAGCAGAATTGACATGTAGGGGCTAAATCCTGGCAGTGTACAGCACTGTGGGGTTGCATGAGAACCAGAACTCAGATGACCAAATATATGTGATGTCAATCTGTACAGAAATAATGTTTTCATATTAGGTGAGAGATAAGTCTCAGGGCAGTCTGTTCTTGTAACCTGACAAAGAAGGTTCTCTCACCTATGTCATCTTTCCTTGCTCCAGTAAGTAAGCAGGAAATAGTATTCTTTAGATCAGTCAGGAAAATATATTTAGATTAGGTATATATTGTTTTTGTGTAATTGTGTGAACCTGTCCACCTGTGTTATTTTTAATATTTCTTTTAATATTTCATGTCTCTTCACGTGTTATTAAATATATTTTAAACTTCTCATTGTGGCTGGTCCTTCAGAGAATATTTTAACCTGTGTGAGTACTCATATCTGTTTGTTGACTCTGTGGCCACTCTTGAAAGCCTTACTGCGTTGGTCAAAACACTACCATTTGTATTAATATTAACTTCAATCAGTGTAATTGGGTACCCTTCTAAGAGCCTTGCAGTAGCTGGCTTTGGAGTGTCTGGTGGTAGTGTAATCACCTTTGCAGTCTGAGAAAAAGGCAGCATCGCTAATAAACCTGTGCCAGCCTTTCTCATGTGTGTGTGTGTGTGTGTGTGTGTGTGTGTGTGTGTGTGTGTGTGTGTGCAAATCAACTGTTAAAGACTGCATGTATCAGCTTCTTGGGGAAGGGACATGAAGCACTGGTTTCACAGCAAGGGTGGCGGAGGTCTTGAATTATGCACTCAATGGAGGACTTACTTCAACAGCTGTGCCACTGGGGTGCATTACTGTGGACCTGGGGAGAGACAGAGAGAGAGGGAAACCCAGACCCCGGGCTAAGTGTGTCCCCTGTGTGCTCTTAAGGGAAATTGTGCTTGATGCAGAGAGTTCTGCATCTTGAAATACTGAGTGTATCTGTTTTAGTTCAAAGTGACCAACCCTCTCCAGTGTCAGTGGTGAGGATTCAGGCTTCTTGATTAATGGCCCAGAGAGGAGATGTCACAAGATTAATGTCATTTTTTTAGGTGGATAACATTCCTCTGAATGTAGTTTTAAACATGGTATACTCGTAGTTCTGACAAAGTATCCCTTATGCATGCATCTTACTTATGGTGTTTCACATTAAAATACAGCATGACCTTTTCTTAGTAAATACAGTATAATATGATCATGCTGATGTGTTACACAGGGATGCTGTTGTATAGGATGGTGACAGGGAGAGTAAAGTAGACAGTATAAGAAAGGGACATCTATGTATCAGATGGTGATAGGGAAAGTAAAGCAGACAGTATTAGACAGGGATATATATCTGTAGGATGATGACAGTGAGAGTAACACAGATAGTATTGTACAGGCTGGGGGTATGTATGTAGGATCAAGATAGGGACAAGACAAGAAATCTGGTAGTATTTGTCAGTGGGGTATATGTGTAGATTGGTGATAAAAAGAGTAAAACCATTTGTATTGCAGCATCACTGGTGCAACCTTACCTTTGGAAAAAAAAGACTGTGGTCGCTCTTTCCTTAACAGGTGGGTGGATAGCTCAATCTGTAGTGTAGCATAAGGGGGGGTGCTGCACTCCTGGGTTGCACTGTCCTTTTGATGATATACTAAACAGGGTTCCAGCTGCCTGTCTTGGTGATACCGTAGGTGGATGTAATGGTCCCTTAACAGTTATTGGAAAGAGTAGAGGAAGGTCCTCTGTTTGATGGACAGATTTCTCTCCCTTTACAACCCAGACATTACCATCCTTACTGAAACCTGGTTGAAACCACATATACCAGACACAGAATTAAACTCACCTGGTTACAATATTCTAAGAGCTGATAGCATAGAAAAAAGGGGAGGTGGTGTAGCAATTCTCTTTAAGAACACACACCAATTATAACCTGTAAACATAAGTATTACTAACATTAACAATGCAGGGCTACTCATAACAAGATTACAGCTAAACCAGAACAAACATATATATATATATATATATATATATATATATATATATATATATATATAAAATAGACATCTACATCCCTCAAGGAAACAATTCCAGTTCAGTCGAAATCATTCTCCAAAATGTCACAAAAACCACATCGCAGGAAACCATTATTGCAGGAGACCTTATTACAAACTGGATGACATGTAACTCTGACAATCCTCATAACTGCCTAAACCTCCATGGTTTCACTCAAATGATTTCTAGCCCAACTAGAATTGACAAGAAAACAGATAAACAATCTATTTTGGACTGGTTCTTAACTAATAAACCTCAGTATTACCAAATAGCAGGGTGTCTCCCAGATCACTTAAGTGAACACTTTGGAACCTACTTATTGAGAAATCACAGTAACCCTACTAAACTAATCAACTTATGCCAAGTTTATAAGAAGAAACATTTTAACTTACAGATTCTACTTAATATTCTTGAAAAAAATAGGCTGGACTTCTCTTAAGCAACTGCCCTTAGATGCTGCTGTGTAACAATTCAATGACACCTTCCTTACTATTCTAAACTGACTTGCACCTACAAGAATAGCTTGAGTCAAAGCCAACTACATACCATGGTTAACCCATGAGACTTGTGTGAAGACTGGTAGAGAAGGGTGAAGGCTGCCAGCCTAGCCAAATAGAAGTTTATACATAATTCTATCATTTGTAAATATGAATGTTGAACTTAAAACAATGTGGCAACATTGCCATCTGCTGTAAAGAAAGCTAAGTCCAGCATTTCTTGTTGGTCCTTTGAAATTAAAATTATTTCATGACTGCCTTTGATGTTTACAAGTCTGCTCCAGTCCGGCTAGATGAAGGCTTCCTGCCTATTGTTTTAAGGCTAAAGTTAATGACCAGAAATTACATGTGGAATGTCCTTTATTGCTCTAAGTGTAAAAGAATGTAAATGCAGTTTCTGTCAGCCTGGGAACACAAGGAAAGTGTAAAAGATGATGTAATGTTTTATCAGAACTGCAGTTTCAATTTAATCAGTGTCCAATTCACAGCACTGCCTTGCTCTATAAGTAAGTTATTTTAGAAGTGTGTTTTTTTCTAGCAATAGCTAGGAATTAGAAAGTTTAGACTAAGTGTTTTTCTGTGATGTCAGAACTGTACTACTGATTTATTTTAAGTGTTTCTGTGTGATCTCTGAACTCTCTTGACTAGCACATAGTAGAAAGTATTGTCTTGTGGTTTTAATTATTTATTATTAAATATTTTAAAACCTTTTAACTGTGGCTGGTTTGTGTAGAGATAAGTTAAGCTCTAGAGTACATTGCATATTTACATAGTTTACTGTCCAGGACACTCTAATAGCTTTAGCCCTGGGCTATACTACCAATTGGATATTAATATTGCACAGTAATAATTGGACACCTTTTTAAGGGCCTTTGAGTAGCTGATAAGTATTAGCTGGGTGGTGGCAGTAATTACTGCCATTTAGTCTGGGTAAAAGGGGCATAGCTGGAGAACCTGTGCCAGCCTTTCCCAGAAGTGTCTGTGTGGTTGTATAACCTCTTATCTCAAAGTGTGTGCGTGTCAGATACTTGGGCAGGGACACAAAGCAGTGGTTGGACAGAAAGGGTGTTAGAGATTTTAGTTTGCCCAGCTAGGCTGAGATCTGGACCATATAGCTGTGCCCGTAGGGAGTCTTATTGTGGACCTGGGGAGCAAGTGAGCGACCAGCCCTGGACTGACTGTGATCTCTGTGTGCTCTTAAGGGAAATTGCACTTTACTGTGTGTATTTTTTCTCATTTTCTCATATATGAGATGCCCTCTCTGGTGTTAGTGGTGAGGATTGAGGCTCCTTGATTGCTGGGCTAGGGCACGGGCGTCACAACTTGTACCCTCCTAAAACAAAGGGACAAAGCATGGCAAAATTGGTATAAAAATAAATTCCTCCAAAACCATTTAGTTTACAAGCAACTTAGAAACAGTGCCAAACACCAAATTAAACTAGACGAACAGCACTACTATTATAATTTACAATGGAAATACAGAATGAATCCACAACAATTCTGGAACACAATCAATAACATACTTCATCCTGGCCAAACCACACCCCCCCCCCCTTACTTACCCGTTAACACAAACAATATTGCTGAACAATTTACATATTTTTCACTGAAAGTGTTTTAGCATTGACTAAGAATAGCTAGTCTCTCACAATGCCAACACCCAACAATCCAAGCAATTTTGTAGATGCATTCTTATTTCAGACAGTCCTAAAACAAACTATTGCAAAAGAGGTTGAAACCTACTTCACTAGCAGCAGATAACTTGCCAGCAGAATATCTAAAATTAACAGCAGCTGCTATTGCCTTCCCTGTGTCAATACTTATAAACTGCTCTGTAGCAGAACAGTATGTCCTAGCTATTTGGAAAATTGCATATATTACACCATTACATAAAGAAGGCAGTTCAACAGAACTAACAGACTACTGGCCCATTGCTATACTTTCACCACTTTCTAAATTCTGCAAAGATGTATCCACTTTCAACTTCTTAAACACCTAAACAGTAATCTCCTTTCATTGTCAGAGCATGGATCCCGACCATATCACAGCACTACTACAGCTCTTCTAAGTTTCAGTAATAATATAAATAAATTCAGAGATGATGGCAAAATAGTGTCTTCAGTCTTTTTGGACACGTCTAAAGCATTCGATGCAGTTTCCCATCCTAAGTTACTGTCCACCCTGAATAATCTTAATATCAACCCTGATGCTGTTAACTGGTTTCAGTGTTATCTATCTAGCCACCAGCAAGCTGTGAAATGGAAGCAAGATCTATCCCCACTCCTTCCTGTTACACTTGGAGTCCTTCAGGGTTCAGTCCTAGGGCCCTTCCTCTTCAGCATATTCATAAATTATCTTAATACTGCCTCCTGTCAAGCATCTATCATACAATATGCAGATGATTCAACCCTCATATGTGCAGCCATCCACAATAACTCAACTTCTTACAGTCACACAAAAAGCCCTCCCTGATATTGAAATGTGGCTAGCAAACTCACAACTCATTCTCAACCCTAATAAAACTAAACTTATGATCTTTTATCCATCTAAGCCTACTAACCTCCCAACTAACTTTTATATCACTGCCAGTAATAAAACTAATGTTTTTCGGCTTTTCCCGGTTTGGGGTCACCACAGTGGAACTCCAGTCTGCTAATGATTGGCAGTGGACTTTTTACGGTGCCGAGTTGCCAGCCCGATGCCCAACCTTCAAAGAAGCCACACCCATTTATGCATGCACCTACCTGCATGTCTTTAAACATCACTCGACCGCAGGGAGGACATGCAGACTCCGCACAGAAGGTGCTCCAGCCGAGAATTGAATGGGAGATTTTCCAAGATTCCCAAACAAAACTATTAAGGATCATAATTGACAACAGGCTAAAATATGACATGCACATTTCTAACACAATCAAAAAGGTTCACAAGAAAATGAAAACAATGTATAGAAACAAAAAAATTCTTAACAGACGCTGCAAGAATAACCATAGCTAGAACACACCTTCTCTCCTCACTCTTATATAAATCCCTCATACTTACCAACCTCAAAAAGTCAAAACTAAGTAAATGAAATTCATGTTACAATAAGATTGCCAGATTTGCAACAGATTCCCACATTCAATCCATCACTGTCAATGCCTCAAAAATCTTTCTTGGTTGGGACTGTCTTATGTTATGAACTATAACCAATTAATAATGGCTCACAAAATAATGCACAATTTTGACAACATACCTTCCCTAAAAAATCTTCTACAACCCTACTCTAATATTTGTAATCTTCGATCATCTAGCAAAGACTTACTCCAAGTAACCAAAGTATCCAATACAGCAGGCAACTCTCTTTACTCTAAGTTTGTTGCTAAAAATTGGAATACCCTTCCACATAGTATTAGATCCATAAGTAATCTAAGTAATTTCTAAATATCTCCAAAAGGCACTTATTTGAATCTTGGCTTTGCACATGTAACACTCCAGGTTAATTATTAACTTTGCATTACTTATACAGTTTGGCTGTACATATTAACTCTGTAAACATATCCCTGCTAACAACACTACTTCTCTATACGTAGTTAGATTCCTAGCTGCAACTATCACCACGGAAGTATTACTAACTATGCACTACTTTGCCTAAGTGATTCTCCCTACTTAATTTCCTAACTAATGTTATGTTCTTCCACATATACAAGTTCAACCATATATCTTGTCTATATTCAAGTGTTTAAAGTATTGTTCTATTTCATACTATGGATATGTTTTTGTTTTTAAAATTTTATCCTATAACTGTGTTAGCATGCATTTTTTTTCTATAATTTCTATTACTTGATGTGATGACTTCATATGTAAGCTTAGGCTGGAGTTTTTCTCTCCGGGTCTCCACTGAAAATGGGCACTGTCCTAGTCGGACCATCCCAGTAAACAAATGTAAAATAAAATAAATAAAAATAAAATAAATTTCACAGACTGAAGATCACAGAAGCAAATAATGGCAAAACCTTGTGATACTAAGAAGGAGAAGGTGAATCAGAGTTGAAGTCATTTTGATAGAAGGCTGTCACAGTATAAAAGAAGCTTTAGATTTCATGGCCTGGGACAATCTTTATTATTGACAGGTTGACAGATTGAAAAAGATACGTAAGGGAAGCTTAAACTCTACTGGTGTTTGTAGCAGAAGCATGGAGTTGTACTGACTGCTTGGATAGCAGAAATGTGAAGGTAAAAGCTGGCCATTTACCTCGAGTGAATCCATTTTCTGTTTTTCTTTTTTTTTGCCAGGAAGTGAAATATTGATCTTTGCATCTGAAACTTAGTAACAAAAAAGTTGTGTTTGATGGTTACTTTTAGTAGGAAGGCTCTAGACATACACTCTGGTTAGTGAAATCTCTGGAATGACTCAGGGTTGAAAATCTCTCACTAAGTCAAATTGTTTTTATTTTCTTTTAATTTCTAATCAATTTTTCAGGTTCAGGAGCAGTGTTTACTGTAGTGAGGATGTTATTAATAGAGTTTACTTGCCTCTTGCTACAGCAGAACACACCTTAGTGGTAACTGTTCCAATTACTTCATTTTGACTTTTCAATGGTTCTTATCCAGAGCCAGGCTGCTTTGCTCCAGATGACAAAGATATGCAATATTCACTTAGAATCTCAAATGCATTACAGTCTGCCAAGATAGTACATGAATTTCTGTGTTCTCCTTCCACAGTATTAAACAATTGCTCTTATAAACTTAGAAAGTTTCTATAAACCATAACTGGCAACTTCATAACTCAAGACATCCAGACAAAGCCTTACATAATGCAGACAAAAATAGGGTGTGGACTGGTACTGGGCTGCGGACTCCTTTGGTACCGGACGCACACAATGATTTAGGGAACGTCTCATGTTGGGTTTAGGACCTTGTAGAAAAAAGTGTGTGTGTGTTTTTTTATGTTTCTGTCTACATGTGTGTGAGTGAATGTGTGCATGAAAGCAGCGCGCGCGCTTGTGTGTGTGTGTGTGTGTGTGTGTGTTTATGTTTCTGTCAACATGTGTGTGAGTGAATGTTCATAGGTTCATGGGTTTATAGGTTGGTACTAGGCTATCGGCCCTAGGGCCTATACAAGCCTAGCCATAACAATTCCCTGGCTATTTCTTCCCACACTATTTACATATCTGGACCCCTGTATAGCAGGGTGACTGACATGATCCCTGGGGTGAATTTCCTTTCTCCCATCCAATCATCAAGGTTCTTTTTGAAGAGGGCCAAACAGGCACTCTGCTTGACATGTATGGGCAGTCTTTTCCAGAGTCTGGGAAGTCTCTGGGTCAGGAACCTATCCCTCCAGCATGTTTTGTTTATTGTGATGACAAGGTTTAGTTCCCTGGAGTGTGTGGCTCTGAGGGATTGGGATTTCTTTAAGTGAAGCATGTCCAACAGCTCTGGGTTTGACATGGCCTTGTATGTTAAGCAAAGATCGCCTCTGAGTAGACAATATGTGACAGAGTATATCTGGAGTTTTCTAAGGCGGTCAGTCTAGGGCATCTGCTTTAGGCCTGTGATTCTTTTAGTGAGGTATTTCTGCGGCCTTTCCAGTTGTTGCAGATGTCTTGAGAGGTACAGACCAAACAGGATGTTGTATTCTACAATGGGTCTAACGAGGGATGAATACAGTGGGACAATGACCTCCTTTTTTCTGGATGAAAAGCCCTTAGTGATGAGGTGTGCCACATAGAAGGATTTCCTGACTGTTGTGGTGATGTAGTTATCGAAGGTGAGACCACTGTCCATCTGTGTCCCTAAGTCTCTTATCACACTTTTGGTGTTTAGTGTACTGCCACCTATGTGGTAATTCACAGGTACATGTTTTTTCCCAAAAGGGATAACTATACATTTCTTGGCATTGAGCTTGAGCCCATGGCTCTGGCACCAAGCATCTGTTTCTGTAAGGCCCTTTTGTAGAGTATCCACATCATTTGGGGATTCAATAATGGCTCCCATTTTGCAGTCATCTGCAAACTTTGTTAACCAGAGTCTCTTAGTGTTGGCCTGTACTTAAGAGAAGTAGATGCCAAACAAGAACGGTCCCAGGCCTGAACCCTGAGGTACTCCACTTGTCACTTGTTTGGAGCTGGATTTAGAGTCGGCTACTTTTACAGTGTGGGTTCTGTCAGTAAGCCAGTTGGCAACCCATCGAGTGACGTAGGGATTAATGCCCAGCTTAGTAAGTTTATCTATGATTCCAGAGTGGGGGATGGTGTAAAAGGCCTTGGTGAGGTCCAGATAGGCTGTGTGGACTGCCTTACCCTCATCCACAGCTCTGGAGACTGATTTGAAGAAGTCAGTCAGGTTCAGGAGACAAGATTGGCCCTTCACGAACCCAAACTGGGTGGGGTCCAGTGTTTGAAGGTTGCCAATGTCTTTGTTTGTAAGTTCCATGGCCTTGCATATCAGGCTCGTCAGACTGGTGGGGCGGTAGTTCCCAGGATCCAAGGTGTGCATGATGAAAGCAGCGTGTGTGTGTGTGTGAATCTGCGTGTATGACAGAGACTGAGCTATGCCTGACAGAATGAACAGTGTGTGGATGAAAGCAGAATGTGTGTGTGAGTGAATACAGAAGACTGTGTATGCATGTATGACAACGTGAACAGTGAGATCCAGTATGAGAGAGTGAATATTGAGGTCCCTCGAGCCATTATTTTATACTCGCTAAACAGCGCTTTTGTTTAGGGAGTGTAAAATAAAATTCATGAAACTAAAACAAAATGTGTGTGTGTGTGTGTGTGTGTGTGTGTGTGTGTGGTGATGCGTTTGCTTCATATCTGTCAGTTTTATGTAACAAGCAGCAAGCAATGATTTTTCCTATATACATCTATCTATCTATTGACATTATACATATACACACACACACACACACACACACACACACACACACATATATATATATATATATATATATATATATATATATATATATATATATATATCTGGGTGCACTTTATAATCTCGAAATTCTGAAATACCGAATTTCAGAATATCGAGATCATAAAGCCGAAACACCACAATACCGAATGCCCATAATCGCGAAATTCAAAATCCCGACACTTACATATACACTCACATACACACAACTGCCCCTCACACACAAACAAAACTAACCTAAACTAGAAACAAGTAGGGGGGCTTCACCCCCCTGCACCCCCCCATGTGGGGGGCTGTGCCCCCACACCCCCCCACTTATATATTCTAACTCCGAGACCGCACAATCACACACACACAAAGGCAACTCACACACACACATTTCACAGCCCCTTGCACATACACATCACAACCAAAACACACACTAACATACATTACAGCACATAACCTACACACTCATACACACTTACCTGCACTTACATCCATTCATACTCCGCAACACCAGAAGCTCTGAACGTTGGTATTTCAAATTTCGCTCTTCTGGTGTTTCGTGATTATGGGTCTACTTCATTTGATTGAAAGACCATTTGACCTAAACCCATTTGATCGAAATTTAATTTGACTGAAAACCAGTATTCAAGGCATAAAACTGGGATTTGTCCTCCTCCCCAATATCGTGTGACCCTGGAGTTGGTATATATTGTTAGGGAGTGTGTGGGGGGCAAAGCCCCCTACCTCGTTTCCTTTAAAAGAAGAAAATAACACAAAAAGTTCAGATTTTAAATGAAAATAGGTGGGGGACTTCGCCCACCCCCCCCAGTGTGGGGGGATGTGCCCCCCACATCCCCCCTAACTATATATACCAACTCCAGGGTCGCATGACATTGGGAAGGGGGACAAATCCCTGTTATTTGCCTTGAATACTGGTTTTTGATCAAATGAAATCTCGATCAAATGGGTTTAGGTCAAATGGTCTTTCGATCAAATGAAGTAGACCCATATATATATATATATATATATATATATATATATATATATATATATATATATATATATATATATATATATATATATATAGATAGATATACGAGAGAGAGATTTAGACATGGATATAGATAGATAGATAGATAGATAGATAGATATAGATTTAAAAATAAATAAATATATAGATAGATATAGATTTGGCTTTGGAAATTTTTTTTAGCCTACTTTCTCCTGGTGGGGGTCTGATGCTATTGACACTTGGAAAAAGACTGATTTATGATCAGACTTCAACGGAGAGGATGCCACAGTTGTGGTGGTACACTGTTCTACCACGCTCGCGAGTACAAAATCTGGCATGTTTCTGCCCCTTGTGGGGTTGCCAACTATGTGGTCCATGGCATTACAGGTAATAAAGTTCAAGAACCTTTGAGTGGGTATGTTTCTACAACTATAAGGTACCCAATCCATGCACAGGTAGTTACTAAAGCAACACCAGGCGTTTGGGTTGTACTTGGCAAGACTCGAGTATATCTGAGGAGGCAGTGTGAATGTCATGGGGCATGGAGGGGTATCTGTAGTTGAGATAACTTTTAGATGGGTATTTCCTATAGTTACTTGCACATGGGGTATCTCTAGGGAAACCTTTTGTTTAACTAATCTGGAGGTGTATTTATCTTTGAAAAAAAACACTCCCTCACCTGTAGTAGTCATGCATTTACTAGAGGTCTGAACTTGTGGAATTCATTATAAACAGGTACAGCTGGGGTGGTCTCTGTGGCCTTGAACCAGGTCTCTATGAATGCAAAATTGTCCCCATCTTACAATGGAAAGGAGTGGTTTCAGTGAGTGCACTTTCACGTTTAGACTCCCAGAGTTGAGCAGCATAACCTTAAATTTGTTTTTTTGATGCTATTTTTCCATCGTGATTTTTGATTGTTGTGACATTGGCTACTAAAACCACTATGTGGGATGCCATTAGCTTAACCTGAAGCTGAAAGGTGAGAGATGACTGGTGGATACCATGTCTGGCAAAGTTTTGGTGTTATCTACAATATTAATCCACAGGAGAAAGGCACTGAATACCCATATGATGACATGCGACACAGAGATAATTATTGAAGCAAATACTTTTTTGTCATTATTAAGGACTTATCCTAGGTTATGGTCAAATGCCCCTTAAGGCTAGATACATACTCACCTGGAAAATGTAATCACAGAATGCAGTCATGCCTTTATTCATGTAGTCCATGGAGAAATGTCTGAAGTCATACAATGCAACATGGAGTATGACACAGTCCTAACAGTGCCTGTTGTTGAGAGATTTAAGTGCATGTGTGATGTGGCAGATCCTGGCACTGGACAGAAAGCTGATTGTGACCTTTTACTACTTCAGCCCAGTGAATGTGACATCCATGTGTGTCAGAATGCAGTTACCTGTTATTAAAACATGTTTCATTAGACCTACAGAACAGATTATTTGGACATGGCATCTGTCCTCTTTTTCACCAGAATGTCAGAGTGATGCTTCCTGTTGTTCCATACTGATGTCTGTGTAATCTCAGTAGAGACATAGCAACACCAACAATCAAATCACTGATGTCTACAACTCTTAAATTGGTATTTCTGTTACTGGCATTTTTTTATTTTATTTTATGTATTTATTGACATTTGTTAACCAGGTTGCTCCAGCTGGGCTTGTGGCCCATTTTCAATGGAGACCCAAGGAGAAAAGCTCCAGTTACGAACAATTTATAGTATATAAAATTTCACAATCAAAGAATTACAAAAATTTGAAATACAACAGGTCAAAAATACAAAGTAGGAACATGCACATAGTAATATACACATATAACATTTTTTCAAAGATAGAAAGAGATTTACATAAGGATTAAATCCTTCAGTATTGTTGATTGGGTTTAGCAGGTAACCACTAGGAGAATGGGGAGAGATTATTTTAGATACATATACAAGGTTATCGGGGGGGGGGGTTAGGTTGTGTCATGACAGTGGCAAGCCTTGGTGTTAAGTAGATGAAGTTTGAGTTCTTTTTTAAAGTATGATGGGTGGGTAATGGGACGTATGTCTAAGAGAAGTTTGCTCCAAGCTTGGGCTACAGAGCATTTATATACAAGTTTGCCTACATTTTTCTTTGGTTGGTAGATATCCAGAAGTTGCTGGTTAGAGGTGTAGATGGTCCAAGGTGGGAAACAGGTGGAGACCATGGATGAGAGAGCTGGACAGGAAGAATGTTTGTATAGAATAGAGTATAATATTTGAAATTGCAATAGAAGGAGTTGTTGGGGGAGTTCAAGCCATTGGAGAGAGTTTAGGGCCAGGCAATGGTGCGAGATGTATGGAGAGTTTGTACTAAATCTAGCTATTTTATGGTATGTTTGTTGAAGTTTGTTCAAGGTTGTGGTATGAATGTTGGTTAGAACTGGGACAGCATATAGGAGGGAGGGGAAGAGGAGTGCCTCTGCTAGGAAGAGTCTAGCATTAGAAGTTAGAGATATTTTGTTGCTATATAGCAAACCTAGTTTCTGGTATTTTTTTATGCATTGGAGTATGTGCAGGTTGAGTTTGAGTTCATCATCAATGATGACTCCTAGGAGCTTTGTGTGGGTTTCAGGTTTAATGATTGTATTGTTGGAGGATGTAATGGCAAAGGTAGATTTATGGTGCAAAAGGGTACAGGGGAGAAACAGTAAGAGTTTGGTCTTTTTAGGGTTAAGAATGAGTAGATTGTTAGACAATCACTTTTCAGTGGATAGAAAGGTGTGTTGGGTTAGGGTATGGAGTTCAGAGATAATACTGGAGATGGAGATGAGAGTTGAGTTGTCAGCATATTGGATGAGAGAGGATTGTTTACAAGACATATAAAGTTAATTAGTGAAGATGTTAAACAGCAGGGGACCCAAGATGGAACCTTGTGGTACTCCGGTTGGGACTGGAATGAAGGGAAAGAAGGATGAGAGCCATCTCACAGATTGCTCCCTACTGTAAAGATAGCTAGAGAATCAGGCAAGGGAGGTAGTAGATAGACTGAGATTAGCAAGTTTAGATAGCAGTATGGGGTGAGAGACTGTGTTGAAAGCTTTGAAAAGGTCAAGGAAGAGACAGGATATGAGTTGATTGTTACCTCAGGCCTTAGTGTTAGCATTAATAAAGGATAGGAGGGCAGTAGTTGTGCTGTGTTTAGGACGGAAACCGTGCTGAGTGGAAGTGAGAAGGTTATGCTGGAGGAGATAGTTGAGAAGCTGTGACTGAATGCATTTTTCAAGTATCTTAGAGAGGGGGGAATAGGATGGTGATGGGACAGTTGTTAGATGGGTCAGTTGAGTTTCCTCCTTTATGCAGGGGGATAGTGAAGAAAGATTTCCATATGATAGGAACAGTAGCTTCTTGAATTGTTCTATTGATCAGAATAGATACAGGATAGGCTAGAGATTCTGCAGCAAGTTTGAGCAAGAGAGGAGGGAGATTGTCAGTGGAGGGAGAGCAGGTTTTGAGCTTCAGAGGAAGAGATTTAATGTAGGAAGTGGGAATAGGGTAAAAGGAGAAAAGGTTTTTGTTGAGTGGGTTGGGAGGGGTTGGGGTAGTAGTAGTGTTAGAGTTGGAGGGTGTGAGTTTTTGGATTGTGTCAATAAAGTGTTCATTGAGGGTAGTAGTTTCCTGAGGAGATTTATTAGGGTAAGGGAAGGGGTTGGAGGGACAACTCGGAGAAAGAATTTTGTTGAGTGTAGACCAAAATTTATGAGGGTTGGATTTGCTATTGAGTTGTGCAGAGTTATAGTAGGACTTTTCGTCCTTATTAATTTGTTTCTTAACAGGATTTTGTCGTTCATAGTTAATTTACCAGTGATCCATGTGTGTCATTATGTAAGGAATTTCAGAATGCATGTAGTCTGATGCCTCAGAGCCAAATACAGCAATTTTCTTGATTTATCTGTTTCCTTTTGTGAATTTATATTTAAAAACCCATTAATCAGGTTTCAAACCATTTATTGAACATTACCATTTTCCCCTACGCAAATTTAAATTTGTCAAGAAGTGTTAGCTCTCCTATAACTCCTGACTGTGCTGAATGCTTTGAAGTGAAAAAATGAGAAGCACACTTCATTCATTGTAAGTGTTGGTAGGGCTTTCTTCAAACACCCATCTAGACTAAGGCATATGCTTATATGGTGATCAGATGAATGGAAAAGAGAATCTCCCACAGTTTTGCCCCTTGCAGGGTTGAGCATGTTTGACTCTACAGCAAAAATGCATGTCACACACATAGTCATTACTATGTGTTTGCATGTGTGTGTGTGTCTACTTACATATTACCAGACATATGGAGATCTCTGTCCATGCACCCTAATCAGTTTATATACTTACTAAGTCCACCTTCTCTTCAGACTATGTATATATAGCTTTCAACACCAGATCACCTCAAGTTGGATGCTCAGCATATGTCTTACCTTCGTGTTTTTTTTTTCATTGAAGAATATACTTCCATTCCTTTCAGTATCCTGATGGTCATATCCAACCATCCTTTTTTTGAGTGTGTTTTATTGCATAAATGATGTTTTTCCCTTGTAAAGTACCGTACATATATATTGCACATTTGGTGAACTTCATCAAGTTCACCTAAGAGGGTAAACGAAAGTGCTCAACTATGATTTTCTAGCGCTAGTTTTATGGCTTGAATTTTATCCATTAAAGGATTTTACATCTTCGTCTGGCAGTTTCCAAAAGGTTTTTGTTCTGGTTCTACATATGTGGTCTCATATACCATATTGCACATTTGCACCATACTTTTACTTGCAGCTTCTTCCACAGGCCTCAACTGAAATGTGAATACATTAAAAAAAATTCAATAAATAATCCAAATTACTCATATGTAATGTAAAGCATACACACACACACACACACACACACACACACACACACACACACACACACACACAGAGCATCATAGTTGTAGTTGTCAGACTGGGGCAGAGTATAAATGGACAGGTTTGTGGCCCTTTGACATTTATATCGCTTCCAATATCTTGATATGGGACATCCATCATCTACTTTTACTGCAATATCATCTATTTACACTGTAATATTCCAGTGAAGGCCTAACAGACATTCCATTGCAGCAAACTATGCAATGTCTTTGGGGATATTCTGACACAGGCACATTTTCATATCTGTCAGCCTTTTAGTCATGTTTTCTTCTTAGGTCGACATGCTATGTGATATACAGCCACTTATCTATAACAAGAAATAAAAAATGTACCTTTTTACTAGCTGCATTTATCAGCATTCAACATTTAGCTTTCTCTGGGCACTTCATGAATATGTGTACCTTTAGTATGGGAGTGATCAACATAATTTGCATTTTCAACACAATAGCTGCCAGTGGGTGTTGGTATTCAATCCTTTCTGAGTCACCTTGGCTTGACAGTTCTATGTCTCTGGTTTAAATTTTGTACACAAAAGAGCTATCTCACATATCAAATGGGTTTCTCATCAGTAACTCATTTAGTAAGCTGCCCTAAGACCAGAATAAATTTTAACATTTCTAAAGGCAAACTTAACAGTTACCAGTATTAAAAGTTTTGCATTTCAAATATACTGCTGGTTAGTTAAATGTGTCAAAAGAGTTGAGATCCTCTCACTTCTTTTATTTCTCTCTCTCTTCTTGGATCCTAATATCAAGTTTATTTGAATGCTACTTGATTATAAATGTATTATATTAAATAGATGTACATAGCAGTATGAATTGTTTTTAAAAGTTTCTATTTGTTTATATGATGCTGATTTATCAAATGTTTAGCTTTGTCTTACTAGATAATCTAATTGAAAGATGTTAACTCTAGTTAATAATAATTAGTATTAAATTGACAAGGTGGCAGCTGAGGTACTGCTGCTTAGGGTAGGGGGTTAACTTGAGTGGTATGTGCTACTCAAAGTTGGAGTTTTTAACTCCAGGCTGGGTGCAAGGTTTAATCCTTATGTTATTTTCTTCTGTTTACTGTTTGTATATAGTTCTGACATCCACAATACATTTTGTAAGCTCATTGTCACTACAAACAAAATTGAAGCTTATACAAAATCCCATAAGAGTTTCAATAAATACAGCTATATTTAAAGGTACACCTAAAGGAAGAGGTATAACATTACTTATTTTGTTAATTGTTATTCTGATTATAAGTTTTATATGTTTTAAAAATGCCAAATGACTTCTCTAAAAGGAATTTCTTTAAACATTAATGGACTGAATAATCCATGTAAAAGGGCAAGCTTAATGAGATACATTAATTTACATAAGGCCAACTTAGTATTCCTTCAAGAAACACATCTCCTGAAAAAAGATATTGATAAATTAGCCACAAATAAATATACAGTATTAGTTAGTTCAGAGCACACTCAGAAAAAGAGGAGTGGCTATTTTATGGAATAAAAGTATGCCCATTCCTAAAACTATTAAGTCTTATGAAGATGATAAAGGAATGTTTTGTATGGTTACAATACAAATTAATGGAAAGACATATACATTAATCAATGTATATTGGATACCAGGAATTGGTATTAATACAGTGAAATACCATCTTAATAAGATCATATCATTCTCTATAGGAGATATTATTTTAGCAGGTGACTTTAATTGTATCCTACATGAAAAGATACTACTACTATAGGGAAAAGGAATATTACATCTAATGCAAAACATTTAAAGGATTTTGTTAATTCTTATCATTTAAATGATATTAATAATCAGATAGACTCAAAATCATTACCATACACCTTTTTTTCTAACAGATATAAAACTTGTTCAAAAATAGATAGAGTCTTTATTTCTAACCAGATGGTAACAGAATTAATTAACTCTAAAATCATTTTGTGTCCTATATCAGATCATAATTCAATTGTCTTTGAGTTCATGATAAAAAAGTACTTACAATGTTCAAATCAAAAGGATACCAGCATACTTAACTCAACTAAAAGACTATAAAGATTATATACTTTCAGAAGTGCAACATTTTTTAGAAATAAATAATACTCCTGAAGTCTCCATTGTTTATGTTTGGGATGCTTTAAAATCATATCTATATGGACAAAGTATCAGATGGTATAATAATAAAAGGAACTCTTGGGATAAGGAATTATTAGATATTCAAAGTAAACTAGACTCTTATAAACATAATAATAAAGAAAATATTATGGACAAAAAAGTCATTGAAGAAATAAACAAACTAAATGAGAAATACAAAGAAATTTTAACTCATAAAGTTAAAATAATTTTAGAGAAATACAAGTTTTTGTCTTACTCAACAAGTCCCAAATACTTACATAGACTTAAAAATAAAACAAAAAGGTTGAATAAGCAAAATCATATCAAAGAAATTTTCTCTCTAAGGAAAAAGAAGAATGTTTCTAGTCTACCAGAAATATTAGATGAATTTAGAAATCACTTTCACAAAATTAATCATAACAACATTAACATGGAACCTAAAGATAAAATAAAGGAATTTATAACTACAAACATGAATAAAAAATTTAATAAACAACAGACTAAACTATTGGATAAAAGTATTTCATATACAGAGGTTGTTACACAAATAAATAAGCTTAAATCAAACAAAGCACCAGGTAATGATGGTATTATACCAGAGATATATAAAATTCTTTCTAAAAGTACATACTCATTAATACATAAGGTTTTTATTTTGGCCCAAAATGAGCTAATAACTCCCGCATCTTGGCAATACACATTTATTTCGCCAATTTTAAAACCCAATAAAGATCCAACTAGATGCACTTCATATCGACCTATTTCATTACTTAATGTTGATTATAAAATGTTTATGAGTATTTTTGCTGATAGATTGAAGACAATCATCCCAGGCATTATAGATATAGATCAGACAGGCTTCATTGTAAATAGAAACACTTTTGATAATATAAGGAGAACTCTAACATTAATTGATTTTGCAAATAGGAGAAAGAAAGATTTAACACTTATTAGTCTCAACATAAGTTCAGCATTTGATTCAGTAAGTTGGGACTACTTGTTTATCTTACTGAAGTGCACAAACTTTTCAGATACATTTGTAAATCTGATTGAACATTTATATAAAGGAGCAATGGCTTACATTAAGATAGGAACATATGTCTCACAAAAAATACCCATTTTAAAAGGTACAAAACAAGGGTGTCCACTCTCTCCATTATTATTTACTTTAATAATGGAGCCTTGGGCTAATCTGATCAGAAACAGTACTGATATAGAGGGATTTGAAATAGATGAAAATACAACATCTAAAATTCAACTTTTTGCAGATGATGTTTTAATTACATCAACAGGATATAATTCTTCTATGCAGTCTCTATTTGATAAAATGATGAATTTTAAAAATATTTCTGGTTTAATATTCAATGAAGAAAAAACTAAAATACTACCTATATATACATGAAAAAATTTTCTCATTAGTGATTTTAGTAAATATATTCCCAATTCAGGTCAGATAACTTATCTAGGTATAATATTAACTAAAGATATCAAATCTATTATACATAATAATTATAATACCTGTCTTCTTAATATACACAATCTTTTCAATACCTGGAATAATATGTTTTTTACTATGGAAGAAAGACTTACAATTATTAAAATGATAATATTCCCCAAGATATTATACTTAATACAATCAATAATACTCCCACCTACAAAAATAATTATCAAGAAATTGAATACATCAATGTTAAATTTCCTATGGGCACCTAATAGACCTAGGATTGCACTAAAGAAACATACTAATAGCTGGTCTCAAGGGGGCATTTCTTTTCCAGACTTTAACTTATATACTATCTCTTCTATTATAAAAGTTATTACTTTGTTAATAGACCAGTCATATGTTGCAAAATGGAAAGATTACTGGGAACTAATTAGTATTCACTTCATTAAAATTTCTTTAACACATAAAAATATGATTGTAAATAACTCCATGCTATGGTTACTAAAAGAATTTTGTACATCACCTATTACACCAAAATATATAGTTAGTTATCCACTAAACATCATTATTAGTTATTGTAATTTTATATTTATGCATCCTAAGTATAAGGAATGGAATTTTATTATATTTCCTATAATGCATACACAAGGTATGCTTTTGTCATCCTCTTCTGAAAGAACTCATTTAGTCACAGAAAATGATCTAAAGTACTGGTATCAGTTGCTATCTGATAATAAAGTTAAAAATTTAGACTTCTTAAAACAAGAATTTGATCTGAGAGAAACTTGTTGGTTAGAAGTTCAGACCTTTAGACAACATCTCATTAATAAAATTGATTTAATGTCTATAACAGTTAAAGAATCTATTCCAACACTGATTTATTACTTGATATTAAATTTACAACATAAAGTTTCTGATAAAGGTAAGCTTTCATACATACATAAAATTATTAGAGAAGAAACTTATTACAATGTAGATACCTATTGGAACTATTTCACTTCAATTAATGGTGAATTACCAAATCAACAAGATAAACAATATATATTGGAATCTGCCTATAAAACTACTTCTTCCATTATCTGGAGACTTTTTACTTGGAAATTTTTACATAGATCCTTTTATACACCTTTGATGATGAATAAAATAAATAATAAAGACAATCTATGTAAAAGATGTAATGTAGAAATTAATGCTGATTGGGCACATATGTTTTATGACTGTATAAAATTGAAAGAATATTGGAAGTCAATCAATGATTTTTTGCAGGCTCTTTTTACAGATAATTTCATTATTTCTAAATCTGTTATATTATTCAACACTCCTGTACCTCAAAGTGTTAAAAAGGTTAAGCTTCCCTTGTTATGGTCTATTCTAGATGTGGCTAGAAAAATAATAACCAGAAATTGGATTTCAGATACACCTCCTTCGTTTAATTAATTTAAAAATGTTATGACTGTAGTGTGCCATATGGAATTGATGACAATAAAATCAAGAACTACTAGAAAAACATCTTACTATATTATATGGGATACTCTACAAAATTTGTTAAAAAAATCTTAACTTCAATAGCATGGTATTTTAGTTTAATTAATTGATTTGATTGTAGTGGATGTCTTTGTAAATACTTTGGTTAATTGAATGTTATAACCATTTCCATTTTAATTACTTGTATAAAATTGTTATGATATTTATTTGTATGTTAAAAATCAATAAACTTGTTTTAAAAAAAAAAAAAAGAGTTGAGATCAGCTTTGAACCCCAACTGATGTAATTGCTTTCTTTTTCTCTCAAAGCACACAGCCCATTGAAAGGAGGTCATTTTCAGGATAGTAAAAAGCATGTTAATGGTGCCTTATGAAACATAGAAAGGGCAGAATGATTGTGAGGTGGACAGAAGCAAGGGAAAACGTTTCTTCAGTTCAACTTTGAATCTGATCCTTGGCTAAAGTACATACTTAGTTCTGCAGCCAGTAAGTGAAATGTGACTGTAGTAAAGAACCAAGGACATACCGTTAAATTCACGTCACCATGCAGTTATCAAGGAACATAACTAAATATAATTAAGCTGTGTGTCTGTTTGTGATTATACACAGACAAGCATATATATATACATAATGGTGGCGGCTGGTGACGTCAAATTAAAGGGGGGAGGGCTGCAGGAGACAGCTGAATGGGTGGGGCCAATCGGGAGAGGTGTGGCCAACTGGAAAGGGGTGGAGCTATGCTCAAAACCACAACAACTGGAACTTTAATTAAATACGCTGCCCTGGGTGCCAAACCATCATTATGAGAGTCCAATCAAGACAAAATGAAGTGTAGAAGAAAAAATATTTAAATGCATTGGTTACATGACAGCTTACTTAATATCTAGATGGAAATGTAAAGGTTGTGAGGCATGAAAAAATAAATTACTTTTTAAATACATTACTGGAATGCCAGTCAAAATAAAGTATAAAAAAACAAGCAGCACTCAAACCACTTTTCCTTGCACTGCAGTTCTAATTATAATTTATATTCAGCTTTATAAAATTACCAGGTAACATGTTGAAAGTAGCAATCTCTGTGATACCCCCACTTGTAAAAATGTTTCTATCCAAAAAAGACCTGCTACCTGACAACAACTATCTACTTGTTTCATGGGGAAGCTATGACCAAAGTAAAAAATGAACAGCAAACAAGAAACAAGCTCAAGATAAATTGCTTAAAGAATTACTGCACAAATTATGGACCAAGCATGATAGATTGGCAGTTTAGTTTACAGGTAAAGCCTGCAAGGATGACTGCAAGTCTCCAACAAATGTAATGAGCATCTGAAAATACTGTAATCCTGTCCTTTATTACAAATACTGTCATATGCATTTCAATACTTAAGGCTTATACGTTATCTAGTTATGTAAATATTCTCTGCATGGCAACAACAAAAAGGCTTTCAATGTTGGTAATTATTTAACAGTATGCCTATTAAAGCTTACTTGCATCTTACAATCTCTGACAAGCTTACCTGATGGTCATTAAAGCATTGCTACTTAAACAAAGAGCGACAGCATGCATTTTTTGAATAATAAGAAGTATAAATCAACAGTATAAAAATATGACAGAAAAACCAGAACATTCTGCAAAATCAAGGACAGATGAAAAGCCACTGTCGTGCTTGTGTCTACCTTGGATGGGGGAATACTCTGCACACTTACACTGCATAACTACTCCTTGCCTTGCTTGGATACATCCAGAGTCACTACATGGGGTGCAACAAATATGTCACAATTTGAAATGTCTCTGGCTGATGGTGATGGCTCTGACACTCATACCTCTCAAGCTCAGAGCAAGAAATCTGGACAAAGCCATACATAGAAGTGGGACATGCCCACAAATAAGGGCAATTTTTAAATATTACTCTTATAAACATAGAAAGGTAATAGAATAATAGTAGGTCTTGCATTAGTATGAATTTTCTGAAGGGCATGAAATCTGAAACTCAAATGTCTGCCACTATTTTCTAACTTCAGTCTTTAATGATTTGCCACTAATTTGCCGGAAAACCAAAATTTTATGAAAAATGGACCAAAAATGTGATGCAAAAATATAAAATTGCCACACAATACAGCTGGGAACCTGTCAAAAAGGGACACCTTTTTAATATTGGTACTGTTAACTTGAGCAGCTGACAAAATAAGGGAATCTACATGCATTTTTGAAATAAAAGTAATCTATAACTCTGATCATTATAGTTATTTATAATTGTAAACCCTCCACCTTTTCTTCCAAAATTGCCATTTTGCGAAGGGATTATTACGGGGAGAGCAACATTTTGAGCCAAAATTGGGGACAGTTGAGAGCTTTATGTATTCCTAATTCTATAAAGTGATTTATTTGCATGTACCTCTCAATCTCTTAATGCAGGAAATCTGGACAAGGCCAAATATATTGGGGGAACATACAAACAGTACTAAAAATTGCTCTTGTATAAACTTAAGACAGTTGATAGAATAACAGGTCTTGCCTTAGCATGCATTTTTCTGAAGGTTATGATGTCTGAAGCTCAATGTCTGTCATTATTTAGTGACTTCATTCCTAAATGATTTTCCAGAAAACCACACATTTTATAAGGAACAAACCAAAAAAAAATAAGAAGCAAAAAGCTATTAATTCTGCAAAAATCTGGACAGTTGATAGGTATAGTTCAGCTGGGGCTATCGTTGAGTTTGTTGCCTTTCCTCCCTCACAATATTATGGTCAAATGGAGCTTCCCCCCTGCAGCCATTCCATCTCCCATTCCTTGGTTATTTCACCCCATTTACCTTAAACACTATAATGTACATACTGCTCTACTTCTGCGATGATTTGGATTTCATTTGAAAGTTTTATTTTGCATTTTACAACACAAACACTAATAGATATCTGCTAAACAAAGCAATGCAGTCTCACAATGAAAGTAGACTTAGCATTAAAACTTCTCTGCCCTTGAAACTTCCATTCATTGAAACAGCATTGAAACCCACATTCAAAGAAAATACATTTTGCCAGTGGCAGATAAAGATTAACTTTGGGCTGTTTTCAAATCATAGGCCTCTTGCACATGAAACATATATGTGCTCTTTGTGTATTAAATTATATTCCTTGTACAATACAGTAGAGTTGTAGAGGGTGTTTTAAATGTATTGTTTTGAACATTTTTCCAGTAAACAATGAAACAAAATGCATGCACCAATAATGACAAAATTGCCCATTTCAGAACATTTCCATCATAAACGTCTACTCAAACTTCTACAGTCCACCAGTATCAGTAAATATGCACAATCTCTGAAGAAGTAAAAGTCATTAAAATAATTCCACATTAAAAAGATCTCTAACTAATGAAGAGGTTGCTGCTATCAAACAACTTTATATTTCATTGTTTCATCTACAAATAAAGTGCCTATTGCCCTTGAGGAATAAATTGCTAGTAATATTGCAATAGGGAATGGATGGCAAACTGATAACAGGTTCATAGTTACTAGGTATCTTCACCAAGAAGGACTGTAGCATCCACCCCCCTTTACAACACAGTACAGTATCAGCAATGCATCTACCTACTGTGGGAGTAGAACCCACAGCCTTCTGCATCAAAAACAAGTACACTACCTGTTGTGCTATTAACAATGCAAGCAGACTCAGCATAAGCAGCACTAAACTTTTGTTCCCCTGCAGCTCTCAGCTCCTTGTATAATCTACTCGACACTCAGCTGTATCTCTGAATTTTGCAGCACAAGAAATCTGGAAAAAGCCAAAATTTATCGGGGGGGGGGACAAAAGCCCCAAAATCCAGGGACACATTTTAAACATTGCTTGTATAATGTTAGAAAGTTGCTAGAATAAAATGCTGTGTTACCACCGTATATTTCACTGCCAAGTCTTGAACCCAGGCCCTGAGCAAAACAGTCAGACCAACATACCACTATGCCAAATCAGCTGTTTTTGTGAAATCGAGGAAGACTGAAACTTAAATGGCTACCATTTAGTGAATTCAGTTCTCACCATAGCTGTCAACCTGTTAGCGCAAAACACCTGAACAAAGCCAGTAATGGGGGAATACAGCCCCCAAACATATTTAGTGAATTCAGTTCTCACCATAGCTGTCAACCTCTTATAAAAAAAACACCAGGGCAAAGCCAGTAATGGGGGAATACAGCCCCCAAACATATTCAGTGAATTCAGTTCTCACTATAGCTCTCAACCTTAGCACAAAAAACCTGGACAAAGCCAATAATGGGGGAATACAGTGCGAAAAATAGGGACAAATTTCAAATATCCATCTTATAAACTTAGAAAATTGCTAGAATAAAAGGTTTTGTGTTACCATGTACTTTCTGAAGAATATGAAGTCTGAAATTTATTTTTATTTATTTAACATTTGTTAACCAGTAAAGTCTGACTTGGAACAAAAAACTATTTTCAGCAGAGGCCTAGGGAGAAACACTCTAGACACATGCCTTTGTAAGATGGGAGGACACCAGATCACCCAGAGGAAACCCACACAAATACAAGGAGGACATGCAGACTCCACACAGAAGGCACCCCAGCCAAGAACCAAACCAGAGAACCTGTAGCTGTCAGGCAACAATGCTACCACTGTATCACTGCACCACTGCACTACTAACTGTATAAAGAAAAAAAAACATACAGAAACCACAGATTTTATGAGGAACAGAACAGAACGAATATGAGGTAAAAATCTGCAAATGTTTTACAAATGGTGGTGGGTAGGGAATTCAGGCTCTTGCCACCTACATCCAAGGTACAGGTTTCACACACACACACACACACACACTACACACACACACTTAGCTAGTTAGTCACAAAAATACATTTCAACTCTTTCTGCCCTGCAGGTTGCTATTAGGCAGGTTCTTGTGTTTATTAATTCTGAAAATCAATATGAAGCTTATATTGTCTTTCTCAGATGAAAAATCCAATAACTTTTTAAGTGTGTGTGTGTGTGTGTGTGTGTGTGTGTGTGTGTGTGTGTGTGTGTGTGTGTCTTTTCAAGTATACCAGCATTCTCTTTTACGGAGATATATTTGTCACTTCAGGGGCATCTTCCCTAAACTTGTTCCAAAAGATGACATTTGGCTTTGATCATCTCAGGAACTGAACCTTTTGTTATGAAAGCTACAGTCTCTTACTCAAATGCATGGAAAGACTTCATGAGCCTGAATACTGATTTGGAAAGTCCTTCACATATCCAAATCATAAAATAAAGCTATAGTTCAAACAGAAAAACATAAACACATATACATACACAGCAGTCTACCTTTGAATCATCTAGCTGTCATACACTTGGCTTTCCCTAACATAAAATCTAAAGGTTTCAACTAGTGCCATTTACCTGACTAGTGCAGTGGCCAATGTAAGTGCCACAGTATCACCTTACATTCAAAAAATTTCCACGAGGATGCCAAAGGAACAGAACCTGGGCAGAGCAGAACCTGATAAACATTTTCTAGAGAATTCCTTGTAAGGAAACAAGAAACTACTTGTGCAATATTATGGTAATTAAGAAGCAGTTTGCATATAATTTCACATGCAGAATGCAAATTATTATGTATTGAGAAGCTAAAGCAGGTATAGACTGAAACACATGCAAATTATCTGCAAACCTGATACTCAGTGCCCACCTGTGTGATGCAGAGGGATAATGCCCTGAATAAGACCAGAAGACACGTTTGATTATTCGCTCATGTGCAAGAAGAACTGAGCATGGGAGGGTAGGAATGAGTGCCTAGCCTGTAATGGAGAAAGGATCTAGTGGTCTTTGTTGGCTGATTTGCTCCCATTCAGGTGAATGCCTGCACAACACGTGGGCTTGGTGATTCTAAGCTTGGAATAGTAGTCTTCATGAATCAAGAGTGTTGTTTGTTGGTGGGGATATGCCGGGGGGGGCATAATGTGCCACCACAGTCATGTGGGTCTCCACGTCAGACAGGAAAGGTATCATTAGGGCCATTCCATAAACACCCCTCAAAAATTCCTGAGTGAGAGCATGGCTATACATTGCTTTTGACCTGGGTAGTGGTGATTTAATAGTCAACAGGCATAGGGTAGCAGAAACATTTACCAAAACAAATTGCACAGAACTAGGGCATACCACATGGAGAAGATGACAATACAGGAGAATTTGGAGCAGCGGTATCCTTTTAATGTTATGAATACAGAAAGCAAAAACATCAAATAGAAAGATTTGGGGTATTATCACTGCTCTTCACTTAATGTATTCAGTGCACAACCAACTTCTAAACATTGTCTCCTAAAAGGAGCTTGCAAAATATGATGTATCTGTTGTAAGATGTTTATATAACTATAATATTCAGTGTTAACTGGAATATGATAGAAACTGCTTTCTCACCACACACATTTCACAAGGTTACAAAGAGTTACTTGCTTATATTAGTGCACTTTATTGTGCAGTGTATAGCATAAAATTGTGTGTGTCTCTCTCTCGGAGAATGGATTTCCATCAACAGAATCTCTGATATAAACAGCACTGATGGTCAGACATTAGCAAACATTAAAAAGAATGGTGCGGGATCTTTTTTTTTTTTCTGGGAGAAAGAGGTCTGCACACCTGTCATGCAGGGTCCTTCCCAGTGGATCCTTCAGATCTAACTTACAACTTCACTAACTGGGTCTATGCTAGGGAGCAATTAAATCCCTAAGTGCAGCAACTTTTGCCAAGTGCAAGCACTTTTATGACAGACAGCATTTTTTTTTAATCTTGCAGGCATCACAGAAATAATAGATAGATAATCCAGTCTTAACCAGTAGTCCTACTTCCAAGACAGTATAGTACACTGTTATATACCTAATAAGTATTGTATTATAATAATGATTGTTAATATGATGCACTGTTACAACAGTGACTGCTAATATAGACTTGTCTTTCTGCTGTGAAATCACAACTTTCTGAATATCATTGTACATATACAAGCATATGTTTGCACACACTTCTAACCGTATTATCAAGGATGATGGCTTTAATATAATCCACAACTAGAGATCTGTCAAGCACTAATTTTGCAGCACAGGACTGGCTCACATCTCAAGTTTTGGCATGTTGCCCTTTTCAGGAACAGCAGTATCATAATACTTCTCACATTCTAACACATTCATTATAAGGGGATAACGCACAGATACATACACACACACACACACACACACACACACACACACACACACACACACACACACACACACACACACACACACACACACACACACACACACACTGCAGTACCTCACTTCAGTTAAGTGTTTATCCTCCATCCAGGTTCCTCTGCAGTATCAGTTCCCTGAGACTGAGTCCTGTGCAAGCTAACTGCTGGTTTCTCGCTTCTCCACAAGAGAGTGTAGGCGGAACCGTCCTCCAGGCTGGTTTCCCTGCGAGAGAGGCTCCAGCCTGCAGACGATGAAGTCCGGAGTTCTTCCGTTCTATGAGGACATTACCGCATAGACTTCTGGGCATCTGCAGGGCAGAGATGCCTCCCCTATCCGGACTGCCGATACAGCAGTCTAGAGTTCTGTTGAGTTCCAGGAACTCCAAGTATGCATGCGCGGAGTTCTGGGACTTGTGATTATTATTATTTTTTTTCCTTCTACTTCTACAGTTCTGTTTTTTTTTCTTCTTTTTACAGCTGGGGTGGCTGCAGTCCTGCAGTCCTATAGCACGGGCCGCCCCTGATACATGCACACACACACACACACACACACACATATATATATATATATATATGTATATATATATATATATATATATATATATATATATATATATATAGTCCTTCTGCATATCAGAAGTACTATATGTAATATTGAAATAAGTATGCTTGTAAATAAATTTGTGTGTGAGTGTTTCTAGCTACCTCAGTTTGTTTGTGTCTAATTATTTATGTGCATATATGTACGCGTTATAATATGTATGCATATTACTATGTATGTATTTGAAAGTATTTCAAATGTGCATATATGTACGTGTCATACTATGTATGTGTATTACTATGAATGTATTTGAAATGTGCATATAAGTACTTATACTATGTATGTGTATTACTATGTATGTATTTGAATGTATTTCAAATGTGCATATTGCCATATGTGTATATATATATATATATATATATATATATATATATATATATATGTATGCGTATATATATATATATATATATATATATATATCTAATATATATGTATATATGTGTATATATATATATATATATATATATATATATATATATATATGTATGCGTATATATATATATATATATATATATATATATATAAAATGCTACTCAATGATAGAAGTCTAAATCTCAAAATGCACTCACTCGAGGCACTCCTTAAAATGGAGAACATCGATATCTGTGCAGTGACTGAGACCTGGTTCAAGGCTCTAGAGAGCACTCCTGCATTACCAGTCTATAACTCATGCCACACTTTTCGGCCATCTAACCTGGACCAAAACACCAAAGGAGGAGGTGTGTCCATATTCATTAAGGATATCCACACCTCCAGGCTAGTTGCGCAGCATAATGCATCCGAGGTTATCCAAGTGCAACTAACTCTGGGCAAAACTGCAATCCAAATTGTAGCTTGCTACAGAACCCCCACCATGCCCCAGGATTCCCACTACTCTTTTCTTGATGTACTGAAAATATTAGGGTTCAACCAAACACCCTAATACTGGGTGATTTCAACTACCCCACCATTAACTGGGAAAACTACTCATGTACCAACTCCTTCACTCAATGCTTTCTGGAATTCATAAATTCAAATGTCCTGGATCAACTTATCCACAACCCCACCAGGGGCAACAGTATCCAAGACCTAGTCATTACCAATATGAGTGACCGGTGTTCCACACCTGAAATCAACTCCTCGTTGGTCAGATCCGAACATAAGCAAATCACCCTAGATTTCCATATCCCGCCCCGACCCACCATTAAGGAAGCCACGGTAAAAAATTTCTCTAAAGCCAACTTCATGCTTCTTAAGACAGAAGTTGTGAACATCATGACACCCACAAATGCACTCTATAAGCACTTACATGAGTGCATGGATCGTGCTATCCCAAACAGAACCAAGACGCTATCCACCAAAAAAAGAAAGCCAATCTGGTGGTCCCCTGCCATAAACAAACTGTACAACAGAAGGAAGAAACTGTTGCAAAAGAGAGTAAAATCCCATAAGTGGAGGAGCTCCCTTAGAAGATCCTCCAAAGCAAAATCACCACTGATTCTAAGGGCAACCACAAAGCATTCTATAACTATGTCAAGAATCTCAATGGCAACACCCAGATCTGCTGTGAGTTACAGCACAACGGCACGAAAATTACAGAACCAACTGATATTGCTGACATCCTGGCAGATAGGTTCAGTGCTAACTTTACCCTCCTCGCACCTCCTAAAGGGTCCATATCTATACATGAAGAATGCAGAGTCCCTGTAATCACATCAATGCAGGTAAAAGATGCACTCTCTAAAACCAAAAACATAGCATCCATGGGACCGGACAACATCCCAGGCTGCGTTTTACATGAACTTCAGAATGAACTAGCTCCCCACCTAAGCACCATGTTCAATCATAGTCTCACATCAGGCTTTGTGCCCACTGAATGGTGCACAGCAACAGTTATCACACTCCACAAATGGGGAGCCACCACTGATCCTGGTCTGCAAGGCCATGGAACATATCATCATGGAACTCATAAACAAAGACATTGGTAACCTCCAAACTCTGGACCTCACCCAGTTTGGGTTTGTGAAAGGCAGATCATGCCTTCTGAACCTGATCGACTTCTTTGAGGCAGTCACCAAAACTTTAGACGAGGGTAAGGTGGTTCACACAGCCTATCTTGACCTCGCCAAGGCTTTCGACACCATCCCCCATTCTGGAATTATAGCTAAACTCACTAAGCTAGGTATAAATCCCTACATCACAAGATGGATTGCCAACTGGCTCACTGTCAGAACCCACACTGTAAAAGTTGCAGACTCCAAATCTGACTTCAAACCAGTGACAAGTGGAGTACCACAGTGTTTATTCTTGAGACATCTCCTGTTTGGTATCTACTTCTCTAAAGTGCAGGCTAACACAGAAGGCCTCTGGCTAATGAAGTTCACAGATGACTGCAAACTAGGACTCATAGTCAAGTCCCCAAATGATGTGGACATCCTACAAAATGGCCTCACTGAGTCAGATGCCTGGTGTCTGAGGCATATCCTCAAGCTCAATGCCAAAAAGCGCATTGTCATCCCCTTTGGTAAAAACTTTGTACCCATGAACTACCACATAAACGGCAGTCTACTTAATGCCGAATGTGTGATAAGAGACCTTGGGACCCAAGTGGACAGTAGTCTCTCCTTTGATAATCACATCGCCACAGTAGTCAGGAAATCCTTCTATGTGGCACACCTCATCACAAAAGGGTTCTTATCCAGGAAAAAAGAGGTCATTGTTCCACTCTACTTGGCACTCATTAGACCCACTATAGAGTACAACACCCGTTTTGGAATGTACCTCACAAGACATCTGCAGCAGCTGGAAAGGCCACAGAAGTACCTCACAAAGAGGATTACTGGACTCAAACAGATGCCCTACACTGATTGTCTCAAAAAACTCCAGCTTTACTCCATAGCATATCGCCTACTCCGAGGACATCTCTGCCTAACATATAAAGGTTTGTGAAACCCAGAGCTGTTGGACATGCTACACTTAAAGAAATCCCAATCCCTCCAAGCTTCACATGCTAGGGACCTAAACCTTGTCACCACAACAAACAGGGCATACTGCAGGGATTGATTCCTGTTCCAGAGACTTCCTATAGTCTGGAACAAGCTACCCATCTATGTCAAGCAAAGTTCCTCATTAGCACTCTTCAAGAAAAACCTTGATGAGTGGATGGGAAATAGGAAATACACCTTGGGGATCACTTCTGTGGCTCTGCTTGAAAGAGGCACAGGAAATTAACTTTCTTGGGTGGCGTAAGCCAGGGAACCTTGTGGCTAGGCTTACTTAGGCCTGGGCCGATAGCCTAGTACCAACCTATGAACCTATATATATATATATATATATATATATATATATATATATATATATATATATATATATATATATATAGTGTGTGTGTGTGTGTCTTTATATATATAGTGTACAGGGAAAGAGAGAGATAAATATATAAGTAATTAGTATCACATTTCCATAATGTATATCAACTATGCCTGTAATCTGGCATTTTTAATTTCATGTATGTGCATCTTTTATTTCCATGTATATGTATAATAATATTGGGTTTGGTGGATAGGTTGTGTGGCTGTGCAAGTGCAACTCATACGGGTGTGTGTATCTTGTGGTATATATACAAATGTGTCTGCATATAAGTATTACTAAATGAAAACGCATGCATAATACGTACTGTTTGTATGATTTTGTGCATGTCTGCATATCGTAGGATCAGATCATTGTACTCCTCAATCATATATATTTCCAGAATTACATGGTTGCAAACATGTATGTATATGTGTATGTATACATCTGTTTGATGAAGCATATACCTGTATGTGTAGTGTGTGAACTGATGTTAGATATGTATAACTTGCTTACAGAGTACCTGTTGAAGTTTTCTGTGAGCTGCCATCCATGACATGGGATCTATTGTAAAATGCTGACGGCATACATATGCAATCATAGTTTACTAACAAGTAATTTTCTTTGTCAGATTAACAATTGTACTGCCTATAGTGGACAACTGTACTTGATAAGTGGCCATGACAGATCTACTTGTGATAAATGGCTTATTACTGCTTATCGACTTTATTACTGTTATGGGACTTGTGAAGTAAGCAGTGTTTAACATTGGACTTTGTCTGATGTCGTTGTTTTTTTTTGATTATTGATTTTTGCTTTTCCTGCCTTGTGTGACATCACCAGCTTATGATTTCCATGTGCAGGGATGCACCTTCTAATAAAGTTACTCATCAAAGTGCATATTCGAGATGACAATGCAGTGTGCCGCCTGCTGCCTAGTGGAATATGTCATTTACTTAATTACATAATGTATTTTAACAGTATCAGTTTCACTTCTTTCAGTGTGGGTGCTGTGCAGTTTGAAGGTCAGTATTCTATACAGTGTGTGTTGTTGTGTTTTCATAATTGTTGTGCTGTGAGCATATTGGTTGCTAATCTTGTCATCTTTGTTGGTCTAGGTATCCATCAGAAACCAGTACAGGTGTGGATATGTGGCCATTCCTATGTTTACTGGTCCTCAAAAAGAGCTATAGAAATTGGAGCACAAAATCTGTAGGTATCTCAGTCAGAAATGCAGGTGCCTGGGGTCAGAAAAAGAGGCTTGTGATGGGATGGTCTGTTATGCGTGCTGTGGGAGAAATACGCTAGTGGTGAAGAAGCAGATATCCTAGTACTGCATCTGGGAGGAAATGACCTGGCAACATGCCCCCTTGTGGATCTGAAAGGGGAAATAATCAGTATTTTGGACAGACTGCTTACATGGTAGCCTAAGCTGCATATTATACAGTCAGATATAATACAATGGATGCATTGGAAGGGTGCATGTAGTATTAAGACCATTGATAAAATCCAAAGACTGCATAATATCTTTATGTGGGGACAGATGAAGCTGTGCAAAGGATCTGTTATTCACCATAAGTCCATAAATTCTAAGTTACCGGAGTTATACTGGTATGACTGTGTTCACCTCAGTGACTGTGGACTTGATGAATTTATATGTCATTTAAGAGACTCTGTCCTGTTTGCCAAAATAAAGCTGCACAACTGCACTGTTTTTAAATAAACGGATTGGAAAGCATTCAAGCTTTTCTTTTGGTTTGACTGGTTCATTAATGTGTTTTTGTCAAGAATGACAAAATTGTTCAGTCCATTAGGCAGTACACAGCAATGTGATACGTCTTCATAACACTTTCCATAGAAAACACTGAATGTGCTCTTTTAGGTCTGTTTTGGGTAGCATTGACACTGCCATGTTAGCTAGTAAAGCTGTGGCACAAGTGCAGGGGTAATGAACACTGTGTAACATGGTTTGTGCAATGATCCCCTTAATATGTGTTTACTGCATGGTATATTTTCAACATAGAATGACACAAAATCAGTATATTGCTTCCTTCCTAGCTGAAAAGAATTGACTCTGTACTACATTACACATGGTAGTTGTATCTCCAGCTCCAACATTATTTGCAGGTATTTCATTATGCATGCTGGTAAATAGTGAACTCAACACCATTATCTGTTGCGCCTGTAGTTGGTGTCCATATGTGTTTTTTTTTTTTTTTTTTTTGAAGAAGTAGTTCTGAGGTAATACATTCAACCAGTCACCTTTTTTTTTTTACTTTTGTATGATTTTCATGGGTTTGCCTTCAGTAACAATTTTCAGAGCATAAACCGATTAAATCTGCTGTTGCCAATGCTGTATTTGACTTTTGCACCAGGTAGGTAGCGTGCCGGCTAACAGTAACCTGCAGCAGTTATCTTGAAAGTCTAACATAAGCTTTCATCCCTGTTGCTAACCAAATAGTTTATAAAGTTGTAGATTTTCAGATGGTACTAACAGTACTGGTTACCATGTTATTAAACCATTCCGACATGAAATCAGCATTGCAAAGATGAGTAACTGTTACTTTTGCTAACACAAGCTGAATACCATGGGTGGCAGTAATATGTCTTGAAGCACTCTTGAGTGTCTGTATCTTTTTTTTACATTTGCATGGGAGGCAGTAAGTTGCATATGACATCACTGTATGCATTTCTCACCTATTTGCAAAGTCAGTTGTAGACTAAATTTCTACACTTACCATAACCTAATCTGTGCAACAAACCATTGGAGACCTACCTACCTACCATATCCTCCATGAAGTTATTTTTTTTCTCCCAAAAACTGATGCTTCAGGCTCCAGGACAAGATTTTACCACATTCCCATCAGCTTCTCTGTGGTGATTTTGGTTACATGTAAGATGGGCTAATATAAATATCTTTAAGTGTTTTGTGTGGTTACAGCATGTTCCTGTAAAATGTGAATTTAACTTATAGAAGCAGTCTACTTGTCTATCCATTGCATTGCAGAGTATGTAAAACTTTTGGCACGTTTCATCAAATTATACATAGGTTCATAGGTGTGTACTAGGCTAATGACCCTGGAGCCATTACAAGCCTAGCCTAAAAAAATTACCCAGGCATGCCACCTGATGTTAGTTCACAGTGCCCCTATCCAGTAGGGCAACTGGAGTGATCCCTGGGGTGAACTGATTTCTCTTGAAGAGGGCCAGTGAGGTGCTCTGCTTAACATGAATGGGAAGCTTATTCCAGACAATGGGCAGTCTTTGGGAAATTAACCTGTCCCTCCAACATGTTCTGTTAATTGTGGTAATGAGGTTGTGATCTCTGGAGTGTGTGGCACCAGGGGATTGGGATTTCCTTAGGTGTAGCATTTCAAGTATGGCTGGGTCAGCCATGGCTTTGTAAGTCAAGCAGAGATCATCTCCAAGTAGATGATAAGAGACTGAGAACAGGTGAAGTTTCTTGAGTCTGTCCATGTAGGAAATGTGTTTAAGGTCTAGGATCTTTTTTGTGAGGTACTTTTGTGGCCTCTCCAGCTGGTGTAGATGTCTGGTGAGGTGCATGCCAAACAGGGTGTTATATTTGATGATCGGTCTAATTACAGATGAGTAGAAAGGGATGGCGACCTCATTCTTCCTAGATGCAAAACATTTTGTTATAAGATATGTCATGTAGAAGGACTTTCTGACCACAGTGGTAATGTGGTGGTCTAAGGTGAGGTGGCTGTCGACCTGGGTGCCCAGATCTCTTATGGCCCCTTCAGTGTTCAGTGGGCTCCCATCAACGTGGTAATTCATGGGAAGTGAGTTTTTTTCCAGAGGGGATGATAACGTGTTTTTTGGCATCAAGCTACAGGCCGTGGTTCCGACACCAGTTATTGGTCTCAGATATGCCCTTTTGTAGGATGCCTGCATCACCTAAGGAGTTGATAATGACTCCTAGCTTGCAGTCTTCAGTAAACTTGGTCAGCCACAGCCCTTCTGTGTTGGCCTGGACTTCTGAGAAGTAGATGCCAAATGGGAGAGGGCACAGGACCGAGCCCAGTGGGACTCCACTCATGACTGTTTGACAGTCTGACTTGGAATCCACAATTTTCACTCTGTGGCTCCTGTCTGTGAGCCAATTTGCAACCCACCTAGTGATGTAAGGGTTGATCCCTAGTTTGCAGAATTTATCAATGATACTGTGTTTTTGTAGACTTAGAGAAAGCATATGACAGGGTGCCTAGAGAGGAGTTGTGGTATTGTATGAGGAAGTCAGGAGTATCAGAGAAGTATGTAAGAGTAGTACAGAATATGTACGAGGGTAGTGTGACAGCAGTGAGGTCTGCAGTGGGAGTGACAGATGCGTTTAAGGTGGAGGTGGGGTTACATCAAGGATCAGCTCTGAGCCCTTTCTTATTTGCAATGCTGATGGACAGGTTGACAGACGAGATCAGACAGGAGTCCTCGTGGACTATGATGTTTGCAGATGACATTGTGATCTGTAGTGAGAGTAGGGAACAGGTGGAGGAGACCCTGGAGAGATGGAGATATGCTCTAGAGAGAAGAGGAATGAAGGTCAGCAGGACTAAGACAGAATATATGTGTGTGAATGAGAGGGAGGATAGAGGAATGGTGAGGATGCAAGGGGTAGAGGTGGCAAAGGTGGATGAGTTTAAATACTTGGGGTCAATAGTTCAGAGTAACGGTGAGTGTGGAAGAGAGGTGAAGAAGAGAGTACAGGCAGGATGGAGTGGGTGGAGAAGAGTGTCAGGAGTGATTTGTGACAGACGAGTACCTGTAAGAGTGAAAGAGAAGGTCTACAAGAAAGTAGTGAGACCAGCTATGTTATATGGGTTGGAGACAGTGGCATTGACAAAAAGGCAGGAGTTTGAGCTGGATGTGTCAGAATTAAAGATGTTAAGATTTGCACTGGGTGTGATGAGGGTGGACAGGATTAGGAATAAGTATATTAGAGGGTCAGCCCAGGTTGGAAGGTTTGGAGACAAATCCAGGGAGGCACGATTACGTTGGTTTGGACATGTGCTGAGGAAGGATGCTGAGTATATTGGGAAAAAGATGCTAAGGATGAAGCTACCAGGTAAAAGGAAAAGAGGAAGGCCTAAGGTAAGGTTTATGGATGTAGTGAGAGAGGACAAGCAGGTGGTTGGTGTGACAGAGCAAGATGCAGAGGACAGGAAGAAATGGAAACAGGTGATCTGCTGTGGCGACCCCTAATGGGAACAGCCGAAAGAAGATGATGATGATGACCTGAGTGGGGAATGGTGTCAAAGGTCCTGGCCAGGTTGATGTAGGCTGTATATACTGCCTTACCCTCATCCACAGCTTTGGTTACTGCCTCAAAGAAGTCAACCAGGTTCAGCAAGCAGGATCTCCCCTTGACAAAGCCAAACTGTGTGGGGTCAAGAGTTTGGAGATTGCGTATATGTTTGTTAAGTAGGTCCACGATGATGTGCTCCATAGCTTTGCATTCCAAACTCATCAGTCTAATAGGTTCATAGGTTCATAGGTTCATACTAGGCTATCTGCCCTAGGGCATTTATAAGCCTAGCCAGAGTGTGTTTGGCTTTCGCCACCCATTTTAAATTAATTTTGCTATGCCCTTTTTTGAGGTTAGTATACTGTGCCTCTGTCTAACAGTGACACAGAAGTGATACCTGGGGTAAACCTACGATCCCACATCCACTCATCAAGATTCCTCTTGAAGAGAGTCAATGAGGGACTCTGCCTAACCTGGACTGGGATTTTATTCCAGAGTGAAGGGAGCCTCTGGGTTATGACTCTGTCCCTCCAGTATGTCCTATTTATTTCAGTGCTGAGGTTCAAGTCTCTTGAGTGCGTAGCTCGATGGGATTTGGATTTTCTGAGGTGCAGCATATCCATTAATTCCAGGTTGGACATGGCTTTATACGTCAGACACAGATCGCCTCTGAGCAGGCGGTATGCCACTGAGTAGAGCTGGAGTTTCTTTAACTGGGCAGCATATGGCATCTGTTTGAGCCCTTTGATCCTCTTGGTGAGGTACTTTTGGGGTCTTTCCAGTTGCTGCAGGTGTCTGGTAAGGTACATCCCAAAAGGGGCATTGTACTCAATTATGGGCCTGATGAGGGATGAGTAAAGAGGCACGATGACCTCCCCTGATCTAGATGTGAATCCCTTCATGATTAGGTGGGCTATATAAAATGTTTTTCTAACCACTTTGGCCATGTGGTTGTCAAATGAGAGATTGCTATCAACTTGGGTCCCCAGGTCCCTAATTACTTCTTCCGTACTTAATGGATTACCACTTATGTGGTAATTTGTGGGCACTTTGTTTTTGCCAAAGGGGATGACTATACACTTTTTGGAGTTTAGCTTGAGGCCATGGCTCTGGCACCAGTTGTCTGTTTCTATGAGGCCCTTTTGGAGGATACTTGTGTCGGCTGGAGAGTTGATTATGGCACCCACTTTTAAGTCATCTGCGAACTTGGTCAGCCACAGTCCTTCCGTGTTGGCCTGTACCTCTGAGAAATATATACCGAACAAGAGAGGTCCCAGGACTGAGCCTTGTGACTGGTTTGGAGTCTGACATGGCTCCAGCAATTCTAACTATATGGGTTCTGTCCTTGAGCCAGTTTGCAACCTATCTAGTGACATAGGGGTTTATATTTAAGCTGGTGAGCTTATCTATAATGCCAGAGTGGGGTATTGTATCGAAGGCTTTTGCGAGGTCCAGGTAGGCTGTGTGGACCACCTTCCCCTTGTCAATGGCCTTGGTGACTGTTTCAAAGAAATCGACCAGGTTTAAGAGGCAGGATCTGTCCTTAACAAAGCCGAACTGGGTAGGATCCAGTGTCTGTAGGTCCCCAATATCTTTATTTATAAGGTCCATGATGATCCCTTCCATAGCTTTGCAGACCAAGCTAGTCAGGCTTATGGGGCGATAGTTTCCAGGATCCATTGAGGCACCACCTTTGTGTAGAGGGACCCCCATTGCTGTATGCCACTCTTTGGGTACATATCCTGTAGTAAGGCTGAGATTGAACAGTAGTTTTATGTTTGGGTTTAGCTCTTCTTGGAGTTCATGTAGGACACAGCCCAGGACACCGTCTGGTCCCATTGATGCTGTGTTTTTTGCTTTGGAGAGGGCGGCTCTTACCTGAGCATCTGAGATGTCAGGGGGGCAGCACTCTGCTGGGATAGATATTTGCCCTTTTGGTGGGGGAGGGAGTTTGCACTGAACCTGTCAGTTAGGATGTTGGCAATGTCTATGGGTTTGGTGTATTTTTTGTCATTTTGGACTAATTCTGAGCATATCTGGGAATTCCCACCCAGGTTCCTAACATAACTAAAGAAAGCCTTGTGATTATCCTTAGTGCCCTGTGCAATTTTTCTCTCAAAGCTGGCCTTAGACGATTTTATGAGTGCCTGTAGTTTTTTGCTAATACTGATCAGAGATGCCTTCCCTTTTTGGGATTTTGCTCTATCATGTAGTAGCTTCCTCCTTCTGTTGTATAGTTTGTTTATGGCTGGGGTCCATCAGACAGGACATCTGCCTTTGGAGGATTGGGTCTTGGTTTTATTTGGGATTGCATGATCCATGCATTCCTGAAGGTGTTCATAGAATGCATTTATAAAGGATTCTGCGGTCTGGGCCATATTTTCCACAGGCCTGGAGGCTTTGAAGGATTCCACCTCGGTTTTGAGGAGTGTGAAATTTGCTTTAGAGAAGTTTTTCACTGTGGTTTTCTGGGCAGGGGGTGGGGTCAGGATGTGAATATCCAGTGAGATTAGTTTATGGTCTGATCTTACCAGTGAGGGATACACTTCTGGTCTGGAGCATAGAGTCCACATGTTGGTGATAATCAGGTCCAGTATGTTTTCCCCTCTTGTGGGAGTGGTAACAAGTTGTTCCATAGCATTTGAGTTTATAAATTCTAGGAACCTTTGGGCTAGGGTGTTGGAGCTAGAGTAATGCTCCCAGTCTATGTTTGGGTAGTTGAAGTCACCCATTATAATGGTGTTTGGAGAGACCTTCATATTTTCCAGTGTTCTCAGGAAGGCCAATTGGAGTTCCTGGGTTTGGGAGGGTGGTCTGTAGCAGGCTATAAACTGGAAGGCAGTTTTACCCACTGTTAGTTGCACATGGATAGTCTCTGATGCTTCGTGCTGTGCCGCCAACCTGGAGGTGTGGGTATCTTTGATGAATATTGATACTCCCCCTCCTTTTGTGGTTCAGTCCAAGTTTTGGGGCCGAAAAGCATGATATGAGGTATAACCTGGTAGTGCTGGGGTGCTCTCGGGAGCCTTGAACCAGGTTTCTGTTACTGCACAGATATCAATGTTCTCCATGCTAAGGAGAGTTTTGAGTGCATGCATCTTGAGGTTTAGACTTCTGGCATTAAGTAGCATTACTCTTTGTTTCTTATCTATTGTGATACCTATGGAGGTGGGTTTGTCTTTTGAGCCTTGCCTAAAAAAGGCACTATGGGGGTAGCAAGAGCCTTTGCCAATATCTGAAAGCCCAAGGGTGATAGGTGCAAGCCGTCCCTAGTGAAACATCGTGGCTTGTCGTGCATGTCATCCCAGGCTGACAGGCATTGGATCCCCTTTGAATGACACCAATACTTAAGCCAATTGTTGAAATTGATCATCTTGTCTTCATATTGTGGCATCATTCTTGGTGAGGGTAAGATGCTACCCAAGGTCATGGTCATACCGGCCTGGGCTACATGCTCAGAGAGCTCCTCTATGTCTCTTTTCATGTAGTCCAGGAAGGTACGTCTCAGGTCATTCACACCAGCATGGACAATGACTGAGTTATATTTGTACTTGCCTTGGAGTGACCTGAGTGCTTGTGTTATGTGGCGGATCCTAGCGCCCAACAGGCAGCTCACCGTGACCTTCTCCTTGTTCAGCCTGGTGAGCGGAACGCCAGTGTGCCTGACGATAGAGTCACCTATTACAAGTGTATCAGGTGTGTTGTTTAGCCTTAAGGGCTGTGACTGTTTGGCACACTGGCTTTGTGAGCTATGTGTTGCACGTGTTTTGTTTTGGGGTAGCGGTTGCTTGGGTGTCTGCTTTGGAGGTCTCTGCTGCTTAAGCAGATCTTTATTTAGAGCCTCCGAGTATGTTTTTGTGTGTTTATGTGTTTGGTTTGCTGTCATGGTAGGTCTATTTGAGACTGGAAATGTAGGGAGTGTGGTTTCCTTTTCCTCCTGACTGGTTACGCCAGTACTGAGTTGAGAGAGCTTAGCCTCCAGTTTGGCTATATGGTTGCATCTCTCACATGTGTTGAAATTTGTTGGGAGGAGGAGAGGGTTGTCTGTGTACATGAGGCAGTTGTAACATTGCCTCAAGATTCCCAGATTCACCAGCTGGACCGGAGAGGAGCTTGTCAACTGACCTTTGGACATGCTAGAATAGTTTTGGGAATTCCTTTATAATTGAAAAAAAAGGGCCAGTGGGGAACAAGGTACTCAAGGGGAGTTTGTGAGGATGTAGTGCTTTTAATTTTTTAGTGCTGACTTATATAATTGCTTTAGTGAGCAAGTGCCAGGTAACTTAAATGCAATGTGCTACAGGTAACTTAAATGCAAAAATGACAAACAGTAACTTTCATTCAAGTGAAACAAGGAAATAAGTACAGTAAGCAATGCAGATATCACTAGGGATCCACAGAAGCGCTGAAAAGCCGCGTTTTAGGTGGAATTAGCATTTCAGGGAAATAACAAGCAAACAAACAACAAGCATACAAACAAAGCTAGATTCAGCAGGCCTGGATCTAGTCTATGCTACAGCAAACAAGGTGTACCAATTTCAGTAAGAAACAGTTCAAATATGCAGACACTATAAGCCTTTAACCAGAAATTCCCAGCTCAGAAGGGCAGAGTCCAGCCTCTCCTCCCACAAGAGTGCAGACCATGAACCTTCTTAATGTAAAATAAGTGGCCTGAAGCCTAAGTGCTTAAACCAGAACTAATACACTTTTAGAATAACAGACACTGAGCCCTCAATCAGCAGTTCCCAACTTAGAAGGATGTAAGCTACCTGTCCTGCCACCACAGTGCAGGCCACAAACCTTCCTAATGTAAAACAACTGGTCTGAAGCCCAAGTGCTTAATCCAAAATACTTAGAATGATAGCTACACTTTAATCAAGTTACTACCAAGCAGTAATAAATACAATTGAATACTTTAAAGAATGCATGGATTAGTGCTCAAGTTATACAAACAAAGCTAGATTCAGCAGGCCTGGATCTAGTCTATGCTACAGCAAACAAGGTGTACCAATTTCAGTAAGAAGCAGTTCAAATATGCAGGCAATATAAGCCTTTAACCAGAAATTCCCAGCTCAGAAGGGCAGGGTCCTGCCTCTCCTCCCACAAGAGTGCAGACCACGAACCCTCTTAATGTAAAATAACTGGCCTGAAGCCCAAGTGCTTTAACCAGAATTAATACACTTTTAGAATAACAGACACTGAGCCCTCAATCAGCATTTCCCAACTTAGAAGGATGTAAGCTACCTGTCCTGCCACTACAGTGCAAACCACAAACCTTCTTAATGTAAAACAACTGGTCTGAAGCCCAAGTGCTTAAACTAAAAGGCTTAGAATGAGTTACACCAGGCAGTAATAAATACAACTAAGTACTTTTAAGATGACGCAAAAGCAAAATAAAGTAGGAAGAAACACAAATACAGTAAAAGCAGATACATTTTTTTTTTTTGAGTGAGCAAATGAGATGGGCCCAGGAGGAGTATCCAAGTGCAAATTTACAAGAGGGGCGGACAGTTTCAAAGCCACCAAGATTAACACCAAGACAAAAACAGGGAGGGTGGATGGGGACCTAACAATCAACTTCCAGCTAGATATTGCTCAATGCAACACAAACAAATTACTTTAAATCGTGTATTATTTGATAAAAGTGCAGATAAAAATCTACTTAACTCCACTCATGTAGGTCTCAGTTGGCCAAAGCTCACAGTTTAAACAGAAAACAATTCACTGTACCACTTGTATACGACAGAAACCGAATAACAATGAGGTAAACTACCCCCACTTATCACTGGCTATGCAGGTTTTTTAACAAGCCTTAACTGAAAATACCACTTGTATAAGACCTACTGAAAAAGCAGTCAACTTCCAGCTAGATATTGCTCAATGCAACACAAACAAATTACTTTAAATCGTGTATTATTTGATAAAAGTGCAGATAAAAATCTACTTAACTCCACTCATATAGGTCTCAGTTGGCCAAAGCTCACAGTTTAAACAGAAAACAATTCAATGTACCACTTGTATAAGACAGAAATCAAATAACAAGGAGGTAAACTATCCCCACTTATCACTGGCTATGCAGGTTTTTTAACAAGCCTTAACTGAAAATACCACTTGTATAAGACCTACTGAAAAAACAGTCAACTTCCAGCTAGATATTGCTCAATGCAACACAAACAAATCACTCTAAATCATGTATTATTTGACAAAAGTGCAGACAAAAATCTACTTAACTCCACTCACGTAGGTCCCAGTTAGCCAAAGCTCACAGTTTAAATGGTGATACTTTAATGTGGTGATAGCTACCAGGGTCTGTCGTTGCTCCCCCTTTATGGAGCAGGATGACTGTAGCTGTGTGCCATTTGTTAGCGACATAGCCTGGGGTAAGGCTGTGATTGAACAGGGCACACAGATGTGGTGCCAGTTCATTTTGTAGCTCATGTAAGATGCAACCAGGGATACTATCAGGTCCCATGGATGCTGTACATCCTTGGCTTTGGACAATACAGCTTTTACTTGTGCTGAAGAAATGGTGGGCACCAGACTTTCTTCTGGTATTTTGCTGGGGCTCTGGGGAAAGAGGGTAAAGTTGGCACTGAATCTGTCTGCCAGTATGTTGGCTATATTTGTTGGCTCAGTATAGGAAGTACCATTGTGCAATAACTCAGCAAATCTGGGTATTGCCTTGGAGGTTTTCTATAGCTCCAGAAGGCTTTGTGTTGGTTTAGTGTCAGCTGCAATTCTGCTGTCATAGCTGGCATTAGAGGATTTGATATGGGATCTCAAAAATTGTAGAGGCTGATAAGGGAGTTTCCAGTTTTGTGACTTCACTTTTTTCTGCAACAGTTTCTTCCTTCTGTTGTAGAGTTTATTGATGGCTAGGGACCACCAGCTTGGCTTCCTTTTTTTAGAGGAGAGCGTCTTAGTTCTATACGGTATGACAAGGTCCACACATTTGTGTACGTGCTTGTACAGTGCATTGGTGTATGATTCTGCAGTCATACAGATATTTTCCATTGGCATGGTTGCCAAGAAGTTAGCCACCTCTGTTTTTAGGAGCCCAAAGTCAGCTTTAGAGATGTTTTTCAGGGTGGTCACCTTAGCAGGGGTTGTAGGTGAGATGGAGATTTCCATAGTGATCAGTTTGTGGTCAGATTTAACCAGGGAGGAATTGACTATAGGTGTGGAGCAACGGTCTCCCATGTTGGTGATAACCAGGTTGAGGATGTTGCTTCCTCAAATAGGGTTCAGAATGAGCTGGTCCAGGGCATTGGAACTGATAAGTTCCAGAAAGGATTGGGCCTATACATTGGTACTTGAAGAATAGTTTTCCCAGTTGATGGAAGGGTAGTTAAAGTCATCCAGTATGAGAGTACTGGGTTGGACCTTTATAGTCTACAGGGTACTTAGGAACTTGGAGTGAAAGTCTAGGGACATGTTTGGGGTTCTGTAGCAGGCTATGACTTCTATAGCAATCTTACCCAGTGTTAGTTGTACCTGAAGTATCTTGGATGCATTATGCTGGGCTACCAGTCCAGAGCTGTGTGTATCCTTTAAGAATATGGGGACACCACCACCTTTCCAGCTTCTGGACGTATTCTGGGGCCAAAAGGTATGGGATGAGTTGTAGCCTGGGATCACAAGGGTTCTTTCTGCCTCTTTAAACCAGGTCTCCGTTACAGCACATATTTTGACATTGTCCATTTTGAGGAGAGCTTTGAGTGAGTTCATCTTGAGATTTAGACTTCTAGCATTGAGCAGTATGACCCTCAGATTGCACTTGTTTGTAACTGTTGTGGTGGAATTTTGGTATTTGGAACACTGGCTATAAAAGGCACTATAGGGGTGGCAAGAGCCTTAGTCAGTACCTGGAATCCCAGGGGTGACAGATGCAGGCCATCTCTGGCAAAGCATCGAGGTCTGTTGATCATGTCATTCCAGGCAGACAGACAGATACTGAATCCCCTTAGAATGACACCAGAAACTTAGCCAATTGTTGAAGTCAATCATTTTCTGCTCGTACTGTGGAATCATTCTGGGTGAAAGTAAAATACTGCTCAGGGCTAGGGTCATACCTGCCTGAGCCACATAATCTGAGAGTTCCATCACATCTATTTTCATGTAGTCCAGGGAGGTATGTCTCATGTCAGTCACACCCACATGGACAATGACTGAGTCATATTTGTACTTGCTTGGAGTGACCTAAGTGCATGTGTTATGTGGCGGATCCTAGCTTCAACAGGCAGCTCACCGTGACCTTCTCCTTGTTCAGCCTGGTGAGCGGAACGCCAGTGTGCCTGATAGAGTCACCTATTACAAGTGTATCAGGTGTGTTGTTTAGCCTTAAGGGCTGTGACTGTTTGGCACACTGGCTTTGTGAGCTATGTGTTGCACGTGTTTTGTTTTGGGGTAGCGGTTGCTTGGGTGTCTGCTTTGGAGGTCTCTGCTGCTTAAGCAGATCTTTATTTAGAGCCTCCGAGTATGTTTTTGTGTGTTTATGTGTTTGGTTTGCTGTCATGGTAGGTCTATTTGAGACTGGAAATGTAGGGAGTGTGGTTTCCTTTTCCTCCTGACTGGTTACGCCAGTACTGAGTTGAGAGAGCTTAGCCTCCAGTTTGGCTATATGGTTGCATCTCTCACATGTGTTGGAATTTGTTGGGAGGAGGAGAGGGTTGTCTGTGTACATCAGGCAGTTGTAACATTGCTTCAAGATTCCCAGATTCACCAGCTGGACCGGAGAGGAGCTTGTCAACTGACTTTTGGACATGCTAGAATAGTATTGGGAATTCCTTTATAATTGAAAAAAAAAAGGGCCAGTGGGGAACAAGGTACTCAAGGGGAATTTGTGAGGATGTAGTGCTTTTAATTTTTTAGTGCTGACTTATATAATTGCTTTAGTGAGCAAGTGCCAGGTAACTTAAATGCAATGTGCTACAGGTAACTTAAATGCAAAAATGACAAACAGTAACTTTCATTCAAGTGAAACAAGGAAATAAGTACAGTAAGCAATGCAGATATCACTAGGGATCCACAGAAGCGCTGAAAAGCCGCGTTTTAGGTGGAATTAGCATTTCAGGGAAATAACAAGCAAACAAACAACAAGCATACAAACAAAGCTAGATTCAGCAGGCCTGGATCTAGTCTATGCTACAGCAAACAAGGTGTACCAATTTCAGTAAGAAACAGTTCAAATATGCAGACACTATAAGCCTTTAACCAGAAATTCCCAGCTCAGAAGGGCAGAGTCCAGCCTCTCCTCCCACAAGAGTGCAGACCATGAACCTTCTTAATGTAAAATAAGTGGCCTGAAGCCTAAGTGCTTAAACCAGAACTAATACACTTTTAGAATAACAGACACTGAGCCTCAATCAGCAGTTCCCAACTTAGAAGGATGTAAGCTACCTGTCCTGCCACCACAGTGCAGGCCACAAACCTTCCTAATGTAAAACAACTGGTCTGAAGCCCAAGTGCTTAATCCAAAAGACTTAGAATGATAGCTACACTTTAATCAAGTTACTACCAAGCAGTAATAAATACAATTGAATACTTTAAAGTATGCCTGGATTAGTGCTCAAGTAATACAAACAAAGCTAGATTTAGCAGGCCTGATCTAGTCTATGCTACAGCAAACAAGGTGTAATAATTTCAGTAAGAAGCAGTTCAAATATGCAGGCAATATAAGCCTTTAACCAGAAATTCCCAGCTCAGAAGGGCAGAGTCCTGCCTCTCCTCCCACAAGAGTGCAGACCACGAACCCTCTTAATGTAAAATAACTGGCCTGAAGCCCAAGTGCTTTAACCAGAATTAATACACTTTTAGAATAACAGACACTGAGCCCTCAATCAGCATTTCCCAACTTAGAAGGATGTAAGCTACCTGTCCTGCCACTACAGTGCAAACCACAAACCTTCTTAATGTAAAACAACTGGTCTGAAGCCCAAGTGCTTAAACTAAAAGGCTTAGAATGAGTTACACCAGGCAGTAATAAATACAACTAAGTACTTTTAAGATGACGCAAAAGCAAAATAAAGTAGGAAGAAACACAAATACAGTAAAAGCAGATACATTTTTTTTTTTTTTTGAGTGAGCAAATGAGATGGGCCCAGGAGGAGTATCCAAGTGCAAATTTACAAGAGGGGCGGACAGTTTCAAAGCCACCAAGATTAACACCAAGACAAAAACAGGGAGGGTGGATGGGGACCTAACAATCAACTTCCAGCTAGATATTGCTCAATGTAACACAAACAAATTACTTTAAATCGTGTATTATTTGATAAAAGTGCAGATAAAAATCTACTTAACTCCACTCATGTAGGTCTCAGTTGGCCAAAGCTCACAGTTTAAACAGAAAACAATTCACTGTACCACTTGTATGCGACAGAAACCGAATAACAATGAGGTAAACTACCCCCACTTATCACTGGCTATGCAGGTTTTTTAACAAGCCTTAACTGAAAATACCACTTGTATAAGACCTACTGAAAAAGCAGTCAACTTCCAGCTAGATATTGCTCAATGCAACACAAACAAATTACTTTAAATCGTGTATTATTTGATAAAAGTGCAGATAAAAATCTACTTAACTCCACTCATATAGGTCTCAGTTGGCCAAAGCTCACAGTTTAAACAGAAAACAAATCAATGTACCACTTGTATAAGACAGAAACCAAATAACAAGGAGGTAAACTATCCCCACTTATCACTGGCTATGCAGGTTTTTTAACAAGCCTTAACTGAAAATACCATTTGTATAAGACCTACTGAAAAAACAGTCAACTTCCAGCTAGATATTGCTCAATGCAACACAAACAAATCACCCTAAATCATGTATTATTTGACAAAAGTGCAGACAAAAATCTACTTAACTCCACTCACGTAGGTCCCAGTTAGCCAAAGCTCACAGTTTAAATGGTGATAGTTTAATGTGGTGATAGCTACCAGGGTCTGTAGTTGCTCCCCCTTTATGGAGCAGGATGACTGTAGCTGTGTGCCATTTGTTAGCGACATAGCCTGGGGTAAGGCTGTGATTGAACAGGGCACACAGATGTGGTGCCAGTTCATTTTGTAGCTCATGTAAGATGCAACCAGGGATATTATCAGGTCCCATGGATGCTGTACATCCTTGGCTTTGGACAATACAGCTTTTACTTGTGCTGAAGAAATGGTGGGTACCAGACTTTCTTCTGGTATTTTGCTGGGGCTCTGGGGGGAAAGAGGGGTAAAGTTGGCATTGAATCTGTCGGCCAGTATGTTGGCTATATTTGTTGGCTCAGTATAGGAGGTTCCATTGTGCAATAACTCAGAGCAAATCTGGGTATTGCCTTGGAGGTTTTTGATATAGCTACAGAAGGCTTTGTGGTTGTTTTTGGTGTCAGCTGCAATTCTGCCTTCATAGCTGGCTTTAGAGGATATGATAAGGGTTCTCAGCTTTTGGTTGAGACTGATAAGGGAGAGTTTCCAGTCTTGTGACTGTATTTTTTTCTGCAACAGTTTCTTCCTGCTGTTGTAGAGTTTATTGATGGCTAGGGACCACCAGCTTGGCTTCCTTTTTTTAGAGGAGAGCATCTTAGTTCTATACGGTATGACAAGGTCCACACATTTGTGTACGTGCTTGTACAGTGCATTGGTGTATGATTCTGCAGTCATACAGATATTTTCCATTGGCATGGTTGCCAAGAAGTTAGCCACCTCTGTTTTTAGGAGCCCAAAGTCGGCTTTAGAGATGTTTTTCAGGGTGGTCACCTTAGCAGGGGTTGTAGGTGAGATGGAGATTTCCATAGTGATCAGTTTGTGGTCAGATTTAACCAGGGAGGAATTGACTATAGGTGTGGAGCAACAGTCTCCCATGTTGGTGATAACCAGGTTGAGGATGTTGCTTCCTCAAATAGGGTTCAGAATGAGCTGGTCCAGGGCATTGGAACTGATAAGTTCCAGAAAGGATTGGGCCTATACATTGGTACTTGAAGAATAGTTTTCCCAGTTGATGGAAGGGTAGTTAAAGTCATCCAGTATGAGAGTACTGGGTTGGACCTTTATAGTCTACAGGGTACTTAGGAACTTGGAGTGAGAGTCTAGGGACATGTTTGGGGTTCTGTAGCAGGCTATGACTTCTATAGCAATCTTACCCAGTGTTAGTTGTACCTGAAGTATCTTGGATGCATTATGCTGGGCTACCAGTCCAGAGCTGTGTGTATCCTTTAAGAATATGGGGACACCACCACCTTTCCAGCTTCTGGACGTATTCTGGGGCCAAAAGGTATGGGATGAGTTGTAGCCTGGGATCACAAGGGTGCTTTCTGCCTCTTTAAACCAGGTCTCCGTTACAGCACAGATTTTGACATTGTCCATTTTGAGGAGAGCTTTGAGTGAGTTCATCTTGAGATTTAGACTTCTAGCATTGAGCAGTATGACCCTCAGATTGCACTTGTTTGTAACTGTTGTGGTGGAATTTTGGTATTTGGAACACTGCCTAAAAAAGGCACTATAGGGATGGCAAGAGCCTTTGTCAGTACCTGGAATCCCAGGGTGACAGATGCAGGCCATCTCTGGCAAAGCATCGAGGTCTGTCGATCATGTCATCCCAGGCAGACAGACAGATACTGAATCCCCTTAGAATGACACCAGAAACTTAGCCAATTGTTGAAGTCAATCATTTTCTGCTCGTACTGTGGAATCATTCTGGGTGAAAGTAAAACACTGCTCAGGGCTAGGGTCATACCTGCCTGAGCCACATAATCTGAGAGTTCCATCACATCTATTTTCATGTAGTCCAGGGAGGTATGTCTCATGTCAGTCACACACACATGGACAATGACTGAGTCATATTTGTACTTGTGGAGTGACCTAAGTGCATGTGTTATGTTGCATTTCGTGGCATGGCTCACTCTGCCTTTTTGAATTTGGCATGGTTTTGCATGGTTTTAACTTGGGTAATGTATGTAACTCTGTTTTGCTACTTGATTAATGTCATGTTTTAGGGGACAATGTTTGGCTTTCTATATTTCACAGAAGCAGTCAGTGTGATGTTTGGGATGAATATGCTTGGTTCAGTACCCTTCAGTTTTGAACCCAAATATATACCTGGAGAAAAAAGACCAAAATGCCATAGAGAAAGTATTGGAAGCAATGATTTAGAAACACATGAGTGAATACTGAGAACATGAGTTGGTGCACATGTCAGAATAGTGCTGTAATGAATACCCCCAGTGAATGCTATTGCTGTGTATCATCGCATTGAGCATGTGCCAAAAATTGTGCAGCTTGAGCTTCCCAATCAGCCACTGTGCATCACTGACAACAGAGATTTTGAAATGGTGTGTCTAACCCCATTGTACTAGAATTGATTCTCTGGGCAACGTACTATGTTAGAGGGTGATTACGCAACATACAGTGGCCCAATAGGTAAGGGATCAATATAGAATTTGCATGGGGTTGATGTTATGTTACTACTGGGAAAGCCTGCCAGCTGAAAATGAAGTGGGTGGAAGATCTTCTGAATGTTACTTTTTCAATCGACACCAGTTATATGGATTGCAACTTTCTGAACAAGAAGAGTGCATGTGGTGCCTTGCTGTCATAGCTAAATAAGTATTTTGTGATAACACATTTGAAGTTCAGTGCGACATGATGTAAGATGAAGGCACAGTAGAACTTTGTGACATTAGTGTAATTAAGTGTTGAAAGCATGCTGAATAACATATTATCATTTGATAGGTTGTACTGCATGGTTGTATACCGAGCATATGTTTTATGGATTTTCAACAACAGAAGACTGGGACATGGGAACAGAGTTGTCATTCCAGTATGTGTGGTCGCCCGTATACATCAACATAGACAAGAACAAATATGGTGGCTTCCTGCCTTTTGAAGGGATATGGGTTTACCCTGAATAACTGTTGACATGCATATGCGTAATGCTACGGGAATGACAGTTCAGTATCTCTAATCCCCAGCAGATGATCGTTCTGATTCATTTATATAAGCATGTATTAAGAAAGTGTAACATGTCATCTGCTTTAATGTTTGATACATCAAAATAAAAGTATTAATGGTTTGGCAATTGTTTTGTCTTCCCATTATTTAGTGCAGATTGTGTCAATGAGAGATGTAGTAGATGATAGTTAAGGATTTGATTTGTCAGATATCTTAGTAAACATTCAGTCTGGGTGTACAGTGTATATTGCATGCATACCTGCACTGGCGTAGTGAAACTTTCGTTAACCGATGCTTTGTACATTGCAGGACATGCCACTGAATGGTGTGCATTTGCAATAATGTGTAGTATGCTTGATGACACTATACACAATAAAACCATTGATGGTCCTGGCATACATCCATGTATCATACCTAGCTCTGGGTAATAATGCCTTATCAAACAGTATGTCTGTGTCATGAGTGTGCCGGAATGAGTTGAGACTGTGCACGTGTGCGGTACATGTCTTCCTAAATACCTCCCTATATTGGGTCACTGATTTTCCAATGATGTGAACAGCAAATGGCCGACAGTGTCCATTTCCATATGGTTGCATTGTACATGACATATTCATTCTCGGGTCTATATTAGGAAGTTGAAAGTTCAAAAGAGCGAACTCTCTTACATCAACTGCAAATAAGAGAAACCACAGAATGTCGAATGCTCGGAACAGCGATTTTTTTCCCAGGGAAAATAATCGCTGGGCCATTGTCGGGACTTTGCCGTTTCCTCCACTGTGGTGCAATCTCGGAGTTGGTATATTTAAGTAGGGGGATGTGTGGAATTGTTTTTTTTTTTTTTTGTTTGTTTTATTTTTTGGAGCAGCAATTTTTTCCCCTGGGGAAAAAAATCACTCTTCTGTACATTTAACATTGTGTGGTTTTGGTTATTTGGTGTCGATGTAAGAGTGTTCGCTCTTTTGAAGTTTCAAAGTTTTGATATAGACCCTTCACTGTCCACATAACTGACACCTGAGAATATGCTGGACTGTGATCCACACTTGTAAGAAAAGTGAACATTTTCACTGTACATCTGAACTTGGACGCAAGGCTTGACCAGTGTGATGTCATCGGTACTTCCTGAGTTTCATTGTATGATGAATCCATACTACATGTGCTCAACATTTATTCCTCACTGACATAAGGGATAATGTGTCATTGATCTAATATGTGACTGCACACATACAAGTCATGCAAAGCCATTAGTTCACGGATGTGATGTAATGTAGACACAATGCTGTTTATGCCAAATTGATTAACAAATCAGAGATGAAGTGATATGGTGTCTGTGAGTATCTTGTAATGGTTACTTAGGCTAGAACAAATTTTGCTAATTGTTCGAGTGCAAACCAGTAGAAATTGCCACTGAATAGAGTTACTGTCTCATTAAGACAAAATTAATGCGTTCAGCTTAGTGCAGCTTTAGTGCTCAGGCAGGGATTGGTGAAGGTAGTTTAATGCAACCTATGCCTTTGAAGGGATTGTGTTCAAAAAAGACTGATACAAAGGAGACAAGCACACACACAATGACCCACACACAAATAGTACTGGTTTGTAATATTTTATCTGGACATTCTGCCAAGTACATGGCTGGGTGTATTCCAGTGAAGTGTTGTATACCCAAAGTAGATCTTCGTCATTATTTTCCTGTGAAGATGTATTCAATGTCACTGCAGTTTTTGGTAGAAATGTGCACAGATCAAAATTATTTTGTATTTCTATGTATAGACATAAGAAGCAGTTATCAATGGTCATGGGTTTCACTGCAGCACAGATACTTATATTGTTGATTAAATGGTTGGATTGATGCAGCAGATATTTACAGTGTTTTACAAGTCAGTTGGGTGACACATATTGCAACCACTAACTGTATATATATATATATATATATATATATATATATATATATATATATATATATATATATATATATATATATATATATATACACACACACACATATATATATATATATATATTTTTTTTGGTATGGGTTCTTCACTATTATCCACAAAGATTTGACACAATGCCCCAATGTTTGGCTTATGGCTGCCAAAGAAGACAAGGCTGCATGCCCAAAGGCATGTCATTCCATAGAATTCCTCGCAATCCACAACAGTGCACACTGTGTGTACATTGATGTGGAACTAACATTGGTGACATTCAAAAATTTGTAAAGGAGGAGATAGTTAGCAACCCCCAAAGCATTATTTGTGTTCCCATCACTTTGAAGAAGACGTGTTTGAGCTGGATTGCTGCTTTGAATTTATGCTAGAAGACATGAAGCCACATAGACCTCATCGTATATTGAAGGCCAATGCTCTACCAACACTGTCTGACTTTGCTGCAGATTGAAAAAGAAATACTTTAGTGCAATGCATTGAACCATGCGAAGAAAGGTATGTCTATTCATACAGTGAAAACTGCTATAAAGTGATGTCAGGACAGTACTGTTGTAATAGCAATATTGTGAAAACAATATTATAAAGCACTGACCAGTATCAGGGATGTATTTAAGCACTGTAAGGTTGGTGTTGATTGTCATTAATGGAATGAAGTTGATGCGATATACCACAGCACTAACTGTAGCCTGAAGTAAGGTGGAGATCCTAAGAAGGGAGTTAAGGATTTGATACTATTTGTACTACATCAGTACTGTGTGGATACCTTAATGTTGTGCATGCATGTGCAACTGTATAGTACATCATTCACTGGGTCAGTTTGAGCTTACAATATAGTATATGAAGTTTATTTTGTAATTTCTAGCTTGTGGAGGACTTGCTGTCGGAAGCACAGCCTATAGAAGAGCATTTGGAGGACCCACCCAGCTGCTGCAATATGCAGGTAAATGAAATGGGTTGCATCAGGCCAAAGTACATGTGAAAGGATACTATGCACTTCTTTTTTCACTTCTTGCTCAATGGTGTACAATCAAGACTTAATTACAATGCGTAATATTTACCTTTGTAGTGAGATGACAGCATGGCTGGCCTTAGGCATAGGCCAACTAGGCAGCCGCCTAGGGCGCCACTCTAGCAGGGGCACTTTTCTAGTATTTATTTGGGGTTGTTAGGCCAGGATGGGGGAACCAGGTGGTGTGGTGGGGGCGCCGTGGAGCCCTTTTGCCTAGGGCATCAGCTGACCTAAGGCCGTTCCTGGATGACAGCATGCAGTTTCAAGAGAAGATGAAAATCGGACTGTACATATGTGACTGATTAGTGCAGTAGAGTTGACTATGAGTTGTACATCTGAGTGACTAACACAGGGATGGAAGTAGTAGTAGTATATGAGTAGTAAGATGTAGGAGTAACATAATAGAAGTAAGGAGTAGGAGTAGTATAATAGTAGTAACAAGTAGAAGTAGTATAATATTAGTAAGGAGTAGGAGTGGCATAATAGCAGTAAGGAGTAGGAGTAGTATAATAGCAGTAAGGAGTAGGAGAAATATAATAGTAGTAACAAGTAGAAGTAGTATAATAGTAGTAAGGAGTAGAAGTAGTATAATAGTAGTAAGGAGTAGGAGTAGTATAATAGTACTAAGGAGTAGGAGTAATATAATAGTAATAAGGAGTAGGAGCAGTATAATAGTAGTAGTAAGGTGGGCACGTTCATGATGGATGTTGTTATCAAGCCATACACTACGGTTAAACAAGAAAAAAAATTAAAGTTAAGGGCTGTGACTCCTGCTTCTGTAACACATTCCTCGAATGGAACTTTTCAATAGAGATGATTGAAAGCAGGTAACTGAATGGAGGGTATGTAGGACTGGAATTGTGTGAAAAGCTCATTCACAACACATCCTTTTTCAAAAGAAGAAGTTCCCTGATGCTGTCTCCAAATCTGCCCTACTTTTAGAAATATTCCCTATGGTCCCCTGTGAAAAGAGGCTACTACACTAGTTAGTACTGACACATTCAACAAAAGACAAGGGTATGTATACATAATGGATAGAGAGATGTATAAATCATTGTATAATTCTTATTTCTTCTCTATTTAGCTTAATAGCAGTATTCAATTATAGCGTGGTAGGATCATTGTCAGAGCATGGATATGGATGTTACACAGCCAAAGACAACTCTGTACTCAGATTCAGGAATTCAGCCTAACTGAGTAAGTGATATGTACAAATCAGAACATCAATAACATAGCACATTGCCCATGATTTTGAGCCTTTCACACTTTCCTCTGGGCTGTTTTCAAACACATTTTTAGGACCATGCATACATGTATGTATTCTTTGATTCACCTTCCTGATTGTATTAAATTATATTCCTTGTATAATACAGCGGCAGTTGTTAGAATGTGTTTTAAATTTGTAGTTTTGAACAGTCTTTAGTAAGCAATGAAACAAAATGTATGATCCAATAATGACAAAACTACCCATTTCAGAAAATTTCAGCCATAAAAAGGCCACTCAGACTTCTGTCATTACAATCCACCAGTATCAGTAAATATGCAAAATGCCTGCAGAAGTCAGTCATCAAAATAATTCCACATTAAAGGGATCTCTAACTAATGAAGAGGTTGCTGCTAGGAAACAACTTTATATTGCATTGTTTCATCTACAAATAAAGTGGCTGTTGCCCTTGGAGAATAAATTGCCTATGCTACGTTAAAAAATGATAAGCTAGTAATATTGCAATAGGGAATGGATTACAAACTGATAACAGGTTCATAGTTACTGGGTAACTCCTCCAAAGGAGGACATTCACAGGATTGCAGCATACACTTCCTTGAAAGTACAACACAGTACAGAATCAGTGATCCATCTGCATACCGTGGGAGTAGAACCCACTGCCTTCTGCATCAAAAGTAAGGCTATTACCTGTTGTGCTACTAACAATGCAAACAGACTTGGAATAAGCAGCACTAAACTTTTCTACCCCTGAAGCTCTCAGCTCCTTGTAACATGTTTTATGTATTTAACATTTGTTTACCATGAAAGTCCAATTGTCAGCAGAGGCCCAAGGAGAAATGCTGCAGAAGCATGTCTTGCTGTGAGGCAACAACACTACCACTGTGCCAGCCACTTGACATGACTAAATCTTTCAGTTTCATAGCAGAAGAAATCTGGAAAAAGCCAACATTTTTTTGAGGGGGGAGGCAAAGGCCCAAAACCAGGAACACGTTTTAAATATTGCTTGTATAATCTTAGAAAGTTGCTAAAATAGTGTTTGTGTTACCACATTTTTCCAAAAAAGATAGGATGACTGAAACTTCACTATCATTATTTAGTGAATGCTGTTCTCACTGATTAATGTAGATGGTTGAGAGCTATGTTCTCCACTCCCTGAATCAGAAGTGGTGGTGTGGGTAGACAATGCAGGCTGTTGTACCTAAGGTACATGGTTTGAGCCTAACCACCAGAGTAACTGGGACATTTTACACACACACACGCACACACACCATAAGTACCGAATGAGCCCATCAGCAGTTTCATAACATAAATAACGAATGAGCTCAGCAGCAGTTTCATAACATAAATAATGAATGAGCCCAGCAGCAGTTTCATAACATAAATAACGAATGAGCCCAGCAGCAGTTTCATAACATAAGTAACAAATGAGCCCAGCAGCAGTTTCATAACATAAATAATGAATGAGCCCAGCAGCAGTTTCATAACATAAATAACGAATGAGCCCAGCAGCAGTTTCATAACATAAATAACGAATGAGCCCAGCAGCAGTTTCATAACATAAATAACTAATGAGTCCAGCAGCAGTTTCATAACATGCTTAATACAATGTATCCTAATTCTCAAAGTACGTTAACAAATGCAGTATAACGCATCCTAAGCAGTCAAAGTACTAAGAACACACTAGTTAAACAGAAAGGGAAAATATTTATAAAGGTAATGGTGTTTCAGGTTACATAAGCAGTCTGTATGTGACTCACCTAAGTAGTATAGATACTTCTAAGTGATGTCACCTGAGATTCTCAGTGTAAGTGGGGCAGCATAATGAGTATTTACAAAGTAGTATCACTGTAGTGTAGTTCAATTACACTGGCAGTACTCTTTAGCTTCTGGTCAGTAATCTTTTTGTTATCAGTTCTAATATGAGAATTAACAGTAGGTACAATACATATTCCCTCGTTCAATATTCAGGCCTTTATACCTAGTAACGTGGGTATTAATAAATGTTCATTTTCTATACTCAGTTTATCCTTGCAAGAATGAGAATAGATAGTAGTTATAAGTGTATAGTTACTGATTATGAAGTTATTCTAAGCACCCTTAATAAAATGCCTGCCTATGCAGTTTACCTCAGTTTCTTTAATTGAGGAAAATCAAGTATGCCTTTGACTGGACTCTAAATAACTGTTTTAATTAGTTCTTATATTATGAAGTAAAATCTTTGGTTCGATCCTCGGCTGGGGAGCCTTCTGTGTGGAGTCTGCATGTCCTCCCTGTGGTCTTGTGGGTTTCCTCCGGGTGCTCTGGTTTTGCCCCACATCCCAAAGACATGCTCTAGGTGGTTTGGATACTCTAAATTGCCCTAGGCATGAGTGTGTGCATGTGTGTGCCTTCTGTGGAAGGTTGGGTGCCAGGCTTGCAACTCGACACTGTAAAAACTCCACTGCCAATCATGAGTGGACAGGTGATCCACTGTGGCGACCCCTAACCGGGAAAAGCTGGAAGAAGAAGATTATGAAGTAAAAGTGGTTGATGTGAAACAACTTTAAAATAAAAAATATGCACTTGTTATGTAAATCTTAATTCCCTGAGCTACCAAATACAATTACCTGCACTGGACTTTTCACAACTGTGCTGCTACCATGGAATCAAGCTGTTATACTGGTAAACAAACTTTTGGATGCAGCTTTTATATGGATAATTTACTTTACTTTATGAATGAATTACATTCATTCTGAAATGAGTTAACCGAATTCCATATATCACTCTTGCAAGCTTACTTGCTCAAACAGACTGCACAGATAAGTCATGATAAGTTAACGAACGAGCCCAGTAGCAGTTTCATAACATAAATAAGGAGCCCAGCAGCAGTTTCATAACATAAATAACGAATGAGCCAAGCAGCAGTTTCATAACATAAAGAACAAGCCCAGCAGCAGTTTCATAACATAAATAATGAACGAGCCCAGCAGCAGTTTCATAACATAAATAATGAATGAGCCCAGCAGCAGTTTTATATCATAAATAAGAAGCTCAGCAGTTTCATGACATAAATAAACGGAGCAGTGCTTACCATGGGCAACAATGATGTGATTGGGAACCCGCGCGTGTTTGTGTTTAAAAAATTCATGTTAGCATGAGGCGCATGCATGAGTCTTCCATTGGGTCCTAAAACAGGTCTTGCAGCTGTAAAAGTGGGGGCAGGTGGGGCACTCCCTCCCCCTCGGTCTATGGTTCCGGCGCCTATGTTTAGGGTTAATCCATGATGTAACCCGTGATGTAACTTCCTCACACACCCTCAATGAATTCACTAAACAACGACATAATAATAAATATATGCATACATAAAGTCTTCTTATTATTTTTGCCCTGTGAATTTTAACGTTTTTAAATTTTGGGCCATTTTTTTTGTTTTAATAAACTGGAGTTTTGCCAGTACACAAGCTGGGTGTTCACTTGTTTTTTACTTGTGAAGTTTTTGCTTTGGGGGTTTGTGGCACAGTAGATACAGAATAGTGTATCCCAAGGCAAAGCAGGAGTGGATAGCAAAGCCTATATTTGAAGGTAGGAAGTATGACTACATCTATGATCTCATGATGAATGTGTCTGGCAAGACAGGTAGTCTGAGTGTGGAGCTAATGGAAGTAATCCAACTGCCCCGAAACATAGCTAGATGTGAGCGGCCAGAGAAAAATACTGTAATTTCACAGTTACTGTCATGCTTTGGCAATAAGTAGTCAGGTACACATAAAGAACTGTACAGTTATAATGAGTACATGGTAAATCAATGTTGAGTAATGTAGAAAATAAGGAGAACCAGTGCAACATGTGATGAGGTTAGTGGATCTCGAACTCTAAACAGTGAAATTGTTATTACATATTAAGGGAAAAACAGTGTCAGGTAGTCTTGCAAGACTTTGACAGCAGTGACTAATCTGACTACTGTCATTCTGTAGAGGAAAGAAATGCAGGTAGAAACATTAGTAGTTACAAGTTATGAAATGGTCCACTATGGCAAGCTTTTACATATTTCATTTGAGAGTGAGACCGTCATTTATAAGCAATTACAGAAACTGACGTGAAATCCTTTACAAAAAATGAAACACAGCTGTTGGATGGGATGACCCACTGATTTTGTATCATGTGGACTATAGGAGCTGAAGTTGTTGAATAAAGTCTTTGTTTCCATCCACTTTTGCACATAGTTAGGGCGATTGTGCTTATGTCTTTGAACATAGTTGTTACAGTGAGAAAATGTGGACTGGTCTCAGGTAATGAGATGCAAAGATGGCAGATGTTTGGGATGACATGTCAGTAGTGTGTGTGTGTGTGTGTATCTTTGTAATATATTCGTATTGTGTTCTTTACTATGTACGTGTGATGATTATTGAGAAATGCTGATATGAATATTGTGTAAAAGGTATGCCACTAATGCAATGTAACTGGCATGAACATCGTACTGCAATTTTTCAAGGTTGCCAGATTCAAAGTGTTTATAGTGGGAAGATAAAATGTGTAGTGATACCGCCCATTTGCGGATACCAGCTAGGAAAGGTGGCAGCATATTGCTGGACAGAAACATTGCAGAAGCATGCTGCAACCAGGATGATGGACACTGACAGTGTGAGCCATGCCAGATATGGTTGATAAAACAGTGCCTGTTGAATGATGTAGTTGCAAAGGAGATGCAGTTGGAGGGTTTGGGGGCATGAATTTTATGTTGTTCATTTTCTGATAGTAGAATTGCAGCACTTAACAGTTGTAAGGGCCATGCTCTGGTGACTTGAAGTCCCAGCCGGTGTGAGACTATTAATTTAAGTAGGATGATGTAGTAAGCAAAGAGAACCACAATGATGGACTCCTTCTTAGACTAAAATTTTAAGTACTGAGAGGTAGGTGCTGCTAATTAGTAGACATTTGTTGTAGCTGATTTACTCCATCTTATAGCAGACAGTCATTCACATAGTTAATGGCGGTGTCACTCTTGTAACCAAAAATTGGCATAGTTGTTGCAGGCCCACCCATAGGATGGGTAGAGTGGTGCTCAAACACAGGGGGATTATTCATTTTAATGCATACAGGACAATTTTGTATAAGTAGTTGTATAGTCTGTTTTATTTCAAAGGCTTTGATTACTAATAAAGGGAGTATGTTAGTTGCAATAAAGCACTGACAAGTTCATAATGCCATAGACAGAGGTGCAGAAAATAATCAGTCTCAGCAAACATGGTGTGTATCTAAACAGGAGCCATTGTCACAACAGAAGAGAAAGTGAGCAGATCTAACAAGCTGGAACCAATCCCATGGAAAGACATCTTTTTACACAATGTCTGAGAAACCATTATTAGCCGTGAGCCTTAATACCAAATAGGTGGTCACATTCCATAGGCAACATACTGTTCAAAATCTTGTGTATCGGTTATGCCCTCCTAACAGTGTTTTTATAGTCTAAACCATTGTGTACTGTGCTCCCCTTCACCTGTGGAGATGATGATGTCTAGTTCCCTTACGCATTTTAACTTGTGTGAGCATGTACTAATGTCTGATGCACATTGTGAGAGAGCATTGCATTACACAGCTCTCATAAGGTTGATGGCAAAGGGGATGTGTGTAATATGAAAAATCTTGTTGGTATCCAGAAGTAATTTGTAGGGTATACACAAATTTTCATAAACAGCACAATGCTATGAAGTATGCATGTGGGTCTCTGCCTGGACTATTCGGGAGAACTTTAAGTAAGAGTCAATGGCATGGGAATTCATAGTTACTTCCTTATGTCTGGCATGAGTCATATAAAGCATTTACTGAACCTCCTAAGTGGTGTTTCCTGTAAATTACACACACTGACTTGCACAAAGGTAGACAGGAAAATTATTAAGGGAAAACTGACATTCTGTACTCATGACACTGTAAATAGAAGTTTAGTCCTGTGCGCTTACTGTGTGACATCGCAAGTTCAGTTAGTACAACTGGAATGGGATGCTGCAATCCTTAATTTACTGAAGGCTATAACCCTCCTAAGTGGTGTTTCCTGCAAACTGCAGACATTTCTTTCTTAGTTTTGGAGAGACCATGGCATAAGTTGTAATGTGACATTATGAAAGACTGTTTTGCTGAATCATGTCTTTTGCACATTACCAACTCAATAGATGAGCGGATTATCATTATAATTGAAAATATGCACAAAGACAAGAGTGGCTCAAAGAAAAATTAATGGTGTTAGGGCAAGGAATAGAGAATTGTTTAATAGTTTGCCATTGAATTTGAGGACAGCATAGTAAGTTCAAAAAATGCATTAGTTATATGACTAATGCAAGTGATATAGAATTTCCTAAAATATGCAGTACCCACTCCCCCCCCCCAAAAAAAAAATGTTGCACTGCATGGACTGTGGAATAGAGTTAATTTTCAGTACATTAATTTACTGTGCCAGTATCATGGAGTCAGGTTTGCAAAACAGTGTTTTGCTGTAATTTAACTAATCTGGAGATGACTAGAATGTCAGGAAATTACAGAAAGAACATGTCACAAGTTAGCTGTTTCTCATAGGTGTGTACTAGGCTAATGGCCCTGGAGCCTTTATAAACCTAGCCCAGAGGATTCACTGGCATTGTGCCACCTGACATTATTTCCCAGTGCCTCTGTCAAGAAGGGCCACTGAAATGATCCCCGGGGTGAATTTTCTATTTCCCATCCACTCATCAAGATTTTTCTTGAAGAGGGCCAGTGAGGTGCTCTGCTTGACATGCAAGGGAAGTGTATTCCATAGCATGGGCAGTCTCTGAGTTAGAAACCTGTCCCTCTAGCAAGTTCTGTTGATTGTGGTAATGAGGTTGAGGTCTCTGAAGTGTGTGGCATGGAGGGATTGGGATTTCTTTAGATGTAGCATATCTAACAGCGCTGGGTCTGACATGGCTTTGTAGGTCAAGCAGAGATTGCCTCTAAGTAGGCAATATGATACCAAGAAAAGCTGCAGTTTTTTTTTAGTCTATCTGCATAGGGCAAGTGTTTAATGCCTAGGATCCTCTTAGTGAGGTATTTTTGTGGTCCTTCTAGTTGCTGCATATGTCTAGTGAGGTACATGCCAAATGGGGCATCGTACTCAATAATTGGTCTAATGAGGGAAAAGTAGAGAGAGACAATGACCTCTTTCTTCCTGGATGCAAAACCTTTTGAAATGAGATGTGCCACATAGAAGGATTTTCTGACCACAGTGGCAATGTGATTGTCAAAGGAGAGGTTGCTATCCACTTATGTTCCCAGATCTCTTATAACACCTTCAATGTTCAGTGGGCTATCATTGATTTGGTAAATCATGGGTGCCCTGTTCTTCCCAAAGGGAATGATGATGCATTTTTTGGCATTCTGCTTAAGGCCATGGTTCTGACACCAGTCATTGGTCTCAGTGAGGCCTTTCTGTAGAATGTCAACATAATTTGAAGAGCTAATAATGGCTTCCAGTTTGCAATCGTCTACGAACTTGGGCAGCCAGAGTCCCTTGGTTTTGTCCTGGAATTCAGAAAAGTAGATGCCAAACAGCAGAGAACCCAGGACTGATCCCTGTGGGACTCCACTCATGTCTAGTTAGTAGTATGACTTGCAGTCCACTACTTTCACAGTGTGGGTTCTATCAGAGAGCCAGTTTGCAACCCACCTTGTAAAATAGAGGTTGATGCCTAGTTTAGTGAGTTTATGTATGATTCCTGAGTGAGGAATTGTATCGAAGGGCTTGGCCAGACTGAGGTAAGCTGTGTGAACTACCTTGCCTTTGTCCACAGCTCTGGTGACAGACTTGAAGAAGTCTACCAGGTTGAGCAGACATGATCTGCTCTTCACAAATCTGAACTGTGTGGCGTCTAGAGTCTGGAGATTCCCTATGTCCCTACTTATTAGGTCCATAATGATGCACTCCATAGCCTTACATACAGACTCATCAGGCTAATGGGGTGGTAGATCCCAGGGTCAATAGTCACACCCCCTTTGTGGAGTGGAATGACTGTAGCAGTGTGCCACTCAGTGGAGACAAAGCCTGCAGTGAGGTTATGATTGAACAGGGCACACAGGTGTGGTGCCAGTTCATTTTGTAATTCATGTAGAGCACAGCCATGGATATTGTCTGGTCCCATGGAAGCTGTATTCTTGGCCTTTGACAGTGCAATTTTAACCTGTGCAGCTATAATATTGGATACTATGCATTCCTCTGATATTGTGATTGACCCTTTGTGGGGTGAGAGGGGGGTAAAGTTAGCACTGAATCTGTTGGCCAGTATATTGGCAATGTCTGTTGGCTCAGTATAGGAGTTACCATTGTGTAGTAGCTCAGAGCAGATCTGAGCATTGCCTTGTAGATTTTTGACATAACTATAGAAGGCCTTGTGGTTGTCTTTAGTATCTGCTGCAGTTTTGTTTTCGTAGCTAGCTTTAGAGGATTTGATGAGGGATCTCAGCTTTTTGTTGAGGCTAACAAGGCAGTTTTTCCAGTCTTGGGACTTTGCCTTATTCTGCAACAGTTTCTTCCTTCTGTTGTAGAGTTTGTTTATGGCAGGGGACCACCAGATTGGCTTCCTTTTTTGGAGGAGAGCATCTTGGTTCTCTTGGGTATGGCCCATTCCATGCATTTGTGTACATGTTCGTACAGTGCATTGGAGTATGATTCAGCAGTCCTGCATTTATTCTCCATTTGCATGGGCATCATGACATTAGCCACCTCAGTTTTCAGAAGCCCAAAGTTAGCTTTGGAGAAGTTTTTCACAGTCGTTACCTGTGCGGGGGGTGTGGATGGGATGTGGATATCCATAGTGACTAGCTTGTGGTCAGATCTGACCAGGGATGAGATGATAATTGGTGTAGAGCAATGGTTGCCCATATTAGTAATAACCAGATCAAGGATGTTGCTACCCCTAGTGGGGGTAAGAATGAGCTGGTCCAGGGCATTGGAATTAATGAATTCCAGAAAGTGTTGGGGAAGTGTGTTGGTACTTGAGTAGTTTTCCCAGTTAATGGAGGGGGTAGTTAAAGTCACACAGTATGAGTGTGTTAGGTTGGACCTTAATATTTTCCAGGTTGCTTAGGAATGTGGAGTGGGAGTACTGAGACATGGCGGGGGATCCATAGCAGGCAACAGCCTGGATTGCAGTCTTTCTCAGTGTTAGTTGTACCTGGAGTATCTCTGGTGCGTTACGTTGCGCTACTAGCCTGGAGGTGTGCATATCCTTTATGAATATGGAGACACCACTGCCTTTAGGGTTTTGGTCCATGTTTTGGGCCGAAAGGTGTGGTATGAATTATAGCCTGGTAGTGCAGGGGTGTTTCAGGTGCCTTGAACCAGGTCTCGGTTACTGCACAAATTTCGATGTTCTCCATTTTAAGGAGCGCTTCGAATGAGTGCATCTTGAGATTTAGACTTCTAGCGTTGAGTAGCATAACCCTCAGATTACATTTGCTTGTAGCTGTTACAGTGGTAATTTGGTCTTCTGGACATTGCCTAAAAAGGCACTATAGGGGTGGCAAGGGCCTTGGCCAGTATCAGGAATCCCACGGATGACAGATGCAGGCCATCTCTGGCAAAGCATCAAGCTCTGTCGATCATGTCATCCCATGTAGATACTGGATCCCCTTAGATTGACACCAGAAACTTAGCTAATTATTGAAGTCAAATAATTTCTTGTTTGTACTGTGGTATCATTCTGGGTGATGGTAAGATGCTACTCAGGGCTACGGTCATACCCGCCTGGGCTACCTGATCTGATAGCTTCTCCATGTCTCTTTTCATGTAGTCCAGGGAGGTGCATCTCAGGTCATTCACACCAACATGGTCAATGACCAAGTCATATGTGTACCTGTTATAGAGTGACATGAGTGCATGCATTATGTAGCGTATCCTGGTGCTCAACAGGCAGCTGACTGCTACCTTCTCCTTATTCAACCTAGTGAGTGGGACATCAGTGTGCCTTACTATTGAGTCACCTATGACAAGTGTATTGGGTAAGCTTTTTTTGACTTAGGGGCTTTGGTTGTGGGGCACACTGTTTGTGTGAGCTATGTATCTCATGGTTTGTGCTGTGGTGTGGTGGTTGCATGTATTTCTGCCTTGGAGGTCTCTGCTGTTTGGGTAGATTATTATTGAGAGCCTCAGTGAAGGTGGGTGTGCATTTTGTGATACTATGTGATAGATGTGACGGTATGTGGCTATGTGTCCCTTGTGGTGTGGTGCTAGTGTTGATCTTCTCCTCTTGACTGGCTATTCCAGTCTTGGTTGGAGAGTGCATGGCTTCCAATCTGGATATATAGGTGCACCTCTCACAAGTCTGAGTATGGTGGGGGGGGGTAAGAGGAGAGGGTTGTCAGTGTATATGAGGCAGTTACTGCATTGCCTCAGGATTCCCAGGTTCACCAGGTTAATAGGAGAAAGCACAGGGAACTGAACTTTGGACATGACTGGAGGGGTGGGTAGTTTATTAAGTACTGAAGCTGTTTCTTTTATGGAAAGTTTAGTGCTGGTAGCAGTTTGTGTGCTACAGTAACTGCTATGAGAAGTCTGAATAAGTGCTAGACTTAATAAGCTCATTTAAGTGCAGGAAAGAAGAGAACTAGCAAGATCTAAGGGAAAATTTGAAGAGTAGGCTTTCTGGCACCGGTAATAGTTTACCCTAGATTAGCGGTGATGCACATTGTGCACACCCGCTTAAACACAGGCTTTTAAGGCAAAAAGTTAAAAGGGATAGAAATGCAGCCCAAAATGGCCAATAAGGTACAATTTCAAAGCTGGAAACCACTCCTCTTGTGGTAGATAGGCTGCTCTAGGTCTTATCACTCCCACTGAAAGCAGAAAGGCTTCCCTCTATCACAGAAAGTCTGGGGAACTCAGAAACTCCAGTACAGTCCTGAATGCAGCAAACCTGTATCCAGACTATTCTAGTAACAGAAAATGGCATGAAATGAATAAACAAGCTAGAATTTTTTTTTCATTTTTTTGATAAACGGCAAAAAATACACTTAAAACAGCAATAAATTCACTTTAAACACAATGCAGGCTAGCGCACTTGAGTGTGTAACCAAGAAACAGTAAATGCAGTTAAAATAAATGCAGTTAGGTAGAAAATGACTTAAATAAAGTGCAATAAGCAAATTTAAGCTCAGAAAGAAATAGTTACGTAAAACTAAGTTAACATAATATCTTGTAGATATAGTAAAGGTTAAATCAATTATCTCTAGTAGTAAAACACATCTACATAATCAAGTAGTTTCTGCAACTTGCTTCCAGAAAAATATAATTAAACTATTTAAATAAATAAATCTTCCTACTGCAGTAATAAATAAATAAATCTTCCTACTGCAGGTAGAGGGGAAGAGATTTTTATTGGAAATCCCTTCCTTTCCATTATGAGCAGTCAATTGCACTTGATTCTGCAAGGGTATCTCCATCCAGTGACAGTTTTAACACCTCTGCAGTAGTGTTGGGGGAAGGGGACTGTCAATTCATCTTTGTCTACAAAAGAAAACCTTGAACAAAGGCCTGCAATTTAGCTAATTTTCTGGCTGTAGCTGGATAACTTTTAAGTATAGTATAAAACAAGCTCTTAGCAAAATATAAATGAGTGTGATTAGAGACAGAAAATAATCTTCTTCCAAAGGATATACAAAATGACAATGACTCACACAAATCCCATTATATGTCAATGGCATGGGAATTCATAGTTGCTTCTTATGTCTGGCATGCATCATAGAAAGCAGACTTGAAATGCATTATGGAAAAGAGAAAGGGTTGAGGAAGAACAAGATCACATTGATGTATCAGGCCCCATTGGTATCCATATTGAGGTAAACAGGCTAAAATTATAAATAAAGGACTTAGAGTGATTTTGAGGTGTTAAAATGGGTCTGGAAACAAAGACAGTGAAAAAAACATATTTTTTAGTTCTAGGATAGAGGTTTCCTTTAAGATAGTGTATGGTTAGATTATGGCAAAGCTGAAATGCTTCAGTAAACAGAAAAGCAGTGTGGGCTTTCAAGTTCAGCAAACATAGATAACTATATGTAATGTACAATAAGTGTTAGAAGAGACAAAATCATTAAGCTAAACATTAGAGTAACAGGTACTCAGGGTTATGAGGTTGAGCTGGATTTAGAGATAGAAGGGTTAGAAAGTAGAATCTGATAGCAGTATGGATGTGTAGGGTACAGTGTAACATTAGAATGGTTTCAGGATTGCAGGAATAGAAGAAACAGTAGAAATTGTGCAAAAAGCATAATACAAGTTCATAGATTGTATGAATAAGATCACCTTGCCCACTGATTAAACATTAACACATATAGGAGCTCTCTAACTGGATTCCAATCTAAAATAAAAAAAAAAAAAAGCAAATTTATACTAGAGATATTTAGCACATCTAACATCAACAGTACATGTTAGTTTGTAACTAAAATGAATATGGAACATGCTGATTAAAGACAAGCTAGCTATGACCTGACTATGATGTCATGGATGCACGGTTTTCAGAGATGTCAGGCTGTTGCCTTACACTAGAACATACGTAGTAGCCACTACAGAATTGCATGGAGAACAAAACTAGCATCAAACGCTGTAAAATATCTCTTTCTGCTACACAAAAAAGCATACTGAAATGTAACAGTTTTTAAAACTGCTAGTCCATCAGAGGTACATGAAGTTTCACGCCACTGTCTGTATGGCAGCACTCATTTTTCAACATCTTTCAAAGCTGTAAAACACTGCACTCTGTAGTTTGTATATTGGAGCATCTGCAGCTTCACATGCTGCAAAGAATTAAGCTCGGTCTCTCCGATGTTAACTAAGTAATGTGCTCTCAACATGGATGTCAGGATTCACCTTTCCAGCTTCACTTTGCTTCACTGTCCAGGTGAATGTCTTAACATGCATATCTTGAAAGTATAATTTGGTTATGATTGGGTCCGATTATAAATCTCTTTATCTTGGCTACTGCCAGTCATGCTTGTTGCATACATGAGAACAGTGTGATAATCACTTGTTTAGTAATAATAGATCCTGCTGAAGCAATTGAGATATAGCCACCTGGTTATTTGACACTTCGGGGTATATAGATAATTTCCTTCCAAAAGCAGCTCCTGGATGTTAAATCAGTTTACTGGAGCAATAAAAAAACATTGCAAAGTCTTGTTTTGCATAAGTGTATAAGTGCCAGTTTTGTGTCTGAACATCAAAGTCATTGATGTCTTATGAACCAGGCAGTCACATGGTCCTACAGAATTACATGGCTGTGTGACTGTACTCCTACCCTGTGACCACATAACCTGAAGACAGCCATAGATCCTTATCAGAACTTGTCAGAGATTTGGGATGCATGGCTAGGCTTAAAAAGGCCCTTGTGGTCGTTAGCATAGTAAACACCTATGAACCTATATGGTACAAGAATTTCTGGATAGCTAATATCCTGTGCTGGTATATGGAAGAAATATTGTTGACTGTATTAATCCTCTCCTCCCCATTCCCAGGCCATGATCTGCATAAATATGAAGAGGCTGCAAGCAAGTAAACTAACAGGAAAGAAAACATTTCAGGATATGAATGAGAAATAATTCAGGACAGGACAACAGGTTCAACAACAGCCTGAAGAGGAAAAATAAAACAAAATGATGTATTTTATTTTTCAAATCCACTTAACACCCACAAAATGGTACAGATAAATGTTTTTCCAAGAAATGCATGGTCATAGCCATGCTAGTAGTAACATGGTAATGTCTGTTTTAGACTCCACTCTCAGCAGCTCTTGAAGCATGGGTAAATGCAAACAACATACTATGGCTTTTCCAGCAACATAACTACATCTGCAGCTTCTGCTGCATCTGTGTCTCTTACAAGGAGGCAAACAGCAGCATACAGAGGCTCCTAAGGCACAATCTCTGTTTAGCTTTCAATCATGGGATGTCAGAACCATAGGTGAGAGCCCTCCCCCACTTTTAACAGTTGCCCAATGTGCCCTGAAAGTGCTTCAGGAGCAATTACACTGAATCATCGGCACTTCTGAGGCAGCCAAAAAAATGCAGTTTGAGTAATAAATAAATCATCTTTTTCTGACTGCCTGAGCTTGCCTATGCAAATATTTGTAAGGCATACCAATCAACTTCTTTCATTAAGAGTTTTGGATAAAGCTAAAAATAACAACATAATGAAGGCTCAGAACTAGGGACAATTTTTAAATATACTGCTTATTCATTTAAAATTTTAACAAAACAGGTTTCGTATCAACATGCATTTTCTGAACTATAGAAGCATGAAACTTTAATGTCTGGCATTAGTGACTGACTGTAATCCTCTCGCATACCTCTCAACTTTTACTTAAGACATCTAGACAAAGCCAAAAATGATGGGGAGGATAAAGGGCCAAAATCAGGGGCAGAGTTTTAATATTGATCTTATAAATTAGAAAACAACTAGAATAATGGGTTTTTCACTAGCGTGCAATTTCTGAAGGATATGAAGTCTCATACTCAAATGTTTCATTATTTAGTGAGCACATCTAACAGAAGAAGAACAGCCCACCCTAGCAGAAGTAAGAACAGCACTGAGGAAAATGAAGTGAGGGAAAGCAGCAGGCTCAGTCAAGGTCACAGCAGGTACGATAAAGATGCTGGGTGAGATAGGGGAGAAATGACTCCCGTAGGTACTCATAGCAGTGCAGAGATAAAGGCATATCACAGATGACTGGAGAATAAGCATACTCATGCCAGTGTACAAGAACAAAGGGGACATCCACAACTGTGGGCAGTACAGAGGCATCAAACTCCTGTCACACTGCATGAAAGTCCTGAAGAGGGTAATTGATAAATGGATGCGCAGAGTAGTAGAAAGTAAAAAAAGTGATGAGCAGTTCAGATTTAGATCAGGATGCAGCACAACTGACCCGATGTTTGCATTGAGACAAAAAGTTGAGGAGAAGCTAGAGATGTGAAAAAATGTCCAGCTGTTCCTAGACTTGCAGAAAGCTTATGACAAGATCCCAAGAAAGCTGATTTGGACAGTAGTTTGGTGGTTCTAAGTCCCAGAAACTTTGTTAGAATTAGTGCAAGGCTATGTACAAGGACCCAGTGACAAGTACTAACAGTGTTCATAGGATCATCAGATCATAGGAGGAAACTAGCCTAATGGTCCTGGGGCCCTTACAAGCCTAGTCAATAGTTTATCCCCAAAAAAGAAACCTTAGTTAGCACCTGTCACCCCTATCAGTGAGGGACATAGGTGGAATCCCTGGGAAAATGTGTGGTTTTCCATCCACACGTCAGGGTTGCACTTGAAGAGGGTCAGCGAGGTACTCTGCTTGATTGATTTGTTTATTTAATATTTGTTAACTGGGAAAGTCCAACTTGAAACAAAGCCAATTTTCAGCGGAGGCCCAGGGAGAAATCCTCCAGATGGATGTCTTTGTAATCTGGGAGGAAACAGGAGCACCTGGAGGGAACCCACACAAACATAGGGAGGATATGCAGATTCCATGCAGAAGGCACTCCAGCCAAGAATCGTACCAGCAAACCTCTTGCTGTGAGGTGACAACCCTACTGCTGCACCACTGCACTGTCCATTGCTGTTGAGTTTGGGAAGTCTATTCCAGAGACGGGGCAGCCTCTAGGAGACAAACCTGTCTCTCCAACAGGTTTTGTTGATGTCGCATATTAGATTTAGGCCTTTCAAATGGGTAATGCGTGAAGAGTTAGACTTATGGATATGGAGCATCTCTAGTAGGGCAGGGTCCAAGATTGTCTTGTAGGCAAGATAAAGATCACCTCTGAGCAATCTGTACAATATTGAGTAAAATTATAGTGATTTGAGCCTCTCCACATAGGGCAGGTGTTGGAGGTCATGGATTCTCTTTGTGAGGTATTTCTGTGGCCTTTCCAGTTGGTGCAGGTGTTTGGAGAGGTACATACTTTATTGGCCTAAGAGGGAGGAGTACAGAGAGGTAATAATCTCCTTTTTTCTGGATGCAATCCCTTTACTTATGAGATGAACCAAGTAAAAGGCTTTGATGACTAGTCCCGCTACATGATGGTCAAATGTGAGATTATTGTCAATCAGTGTACGCAGATCTCGTACCACAGGTTGTATGCTTAGGGGTTGCTGTTGATGTAGTAATCAGTAGGGGCCATGTTTTTGCAGAATGGTATGATAATACATTTTTTACATTTAACTTAAGGCCATGACTTTGGCAGCAGTTATTTGTTGCTGTGAGACCCTCTTGTTAACATATTTTGTGGAGTCAATGATATCACCCAACTTACAGTCATCTGCAAACTTGGTCAGCCACAGGCCTTTTGTCTTTCCCTGGACCTCTGAGAAGTAGATGCCAAAAAGTAGGGGCTCCAGGACAGATCCCTGGGAAACACCACTAGTGACAGGTCTACTGTCAGAGGTGGAGGCACCTATTTTGACCTTCTGAGTCCTATCGGTGAGCAAGTTGGCCACCCACCTGATGAGATAGGGATTTATGCCAAGTTGTGTTAGCTTTTTGATGATGCCCGAGTAGAGGATTGTGTCAAAGGCTTTGGCCAAGTCAAGGTAAGCTGTATGTACTGACTTTTCCTTATCCAGGGTCTTGGTGACAGTCTCAAAGATGTCAACCAGGTTAAACAGGCAAGATCTGCCCTTGATGAATCAGAACTGGTGCTTGGAGATTGCCTATGTCCTTGTTTATGAGATCTATAATAATACGCTCCATGGCTTTACAGATCAGACTTCCAAGCTAATGGAGTGATAGTTTCCAGGGTCAGTAGTGGCATCACCAAGGGAGCCCGCAGAATTTTTTGCAGGGGGGTGCAAACCCAGAGCCCCGCCCATGCAGCCCCACCCCCCTCCGCCCACACAACCCCCCCACCCACGCAGCCCCACCCCCACCCATGCAGCCATTCCAGTGTCCCATTACTTGGATATTTCTCCCCATTTGTCATAGACACTGTTCAAATCTCTCAGTGTGCATACTGTTTTATGCTTTACTTCTACAATGATTACAGATATTTGGATTTCATTTACAACTTTTATTTCAAATTTTATAGCACAAACACTGATAGACATTTACTAAACCTAAACAAAGCAATATTCTTACAATGAAAACAGACTTAGCATTAAAACTTCTCTACCTTTAAAACCCACATTCACTGAAACATCATTGCAACCCACATTAAAAGAAAATGCATCTGACCAGTGGTAGGGTAAGTTTACCTTTGGACTGTTTTCAAATCATGGGCTCCTTGCACACATTTTTTCTAGAACCATGCAAAAGTTCTCTGATTCACTTTCCTGACTGTATTAATTATGCTATATAATAATTTAATTATATCCCTTGTATAATACAGCACCACTTGTTAGAGTGTGTTTTAAATTTATAGTTCTGAACATTTTTCCGTTAAGCAATGAAACAAATCATATGAATCAATAATGACAACCTGCCCAATTCAGAACATTTCAACCATAAAGGGCCACTCAAACTTCTGTCATACAATCCACCAGTATCAATCAATATGCAGAATCTCTGCAGAAGTAAAAGTCATCTGAATAATTCCACTTTAAAGAGATCTGAAACCAAAGAAGAGGTTGTTGCTAGAAAACAACTTTATATTTCAGTGTATCATTTACAAAGTCAGTGTCTGTTGCCCTTGAAGAATAAATTGCCTATGTTACATTAAAAGAAATGGTAAGCTAGTATATTGCAACAGAGCTGAAAAACAGGTTCATAGTTATTAGGTGTCTCATCCAAAGGAGAACATACTAAGGACTGCAGTACCATACCCCTTAAAATGCAAATGTACATGATGTAGGAATAGAACCTACAGCCCTTAGCATCAAGATGCAAATATGCTACCTGCTGTACTAACACTGCTTTAAAATTCTATACCACAATAATGATACCATTTGCTAAACAAAACAGTTGCACATTTTAAGCAGACTTAGCATGAGCAGCAGTAACCTTTGCTTCCCTTGAAGCTCATAATTCCTTGAAAATGCACTTGAAAATAAATTCCACCTGCTAGATCTAACTAGGGCATTTCTCTCTCTCTCTCTCTCTGACTCTGTCTGTCTGTCTGTCTCTCTCTCTCTCTCTGTCACACACACACACATATGCACGCACACACACACACACACACACACACACACACACACACACACACACACACACACACCTACCTCAACTTCTTAGTGCAAGACATCTGGACAAAGCCTGAAATAAACAGGGACAGATTATAAATATTGCTTTCATGAATTTATAAAATTGCTAGAATAACAGAATTTGTGTTAGTATGCATTTTTCTAAAGGATATGATGTCTAAAACTTTTTAGCAACTTCAATCCTTTTTAGGAGGAATATGGGGCAAAAATCCAGACATTCTTCAAAAACCTGGACAGCTGAGGGGTATGCTATCTCCCTTTTATAAATACACATGCACAGACACACACACACACACACACACACACACACACACACACACACACACACACACATAGAGGCCCCAAACTAGGGACACATTTAGAAAGTTGCTAGAATAACAGGATTTGTGTTAGAATATATTTTCTGAAGGATATCAAGTCTGAAACTCAAATGCATGTCATTTATTTAGTAACTTTAATCCTTAGCTCATCCCAGTGATTTGTCAAAAACATAATTTTTATGAGGAACAGACCAAAAATATAATGCAAAAATCTGGACATTCTGTGAAAATCTGTACAGTTGAGAGGTATGAGTCACACACATTCATCCCCCTACCTCCTTAGAAAGTGGATAGAACAACATGTTTTGCATTAGTATGCATTTTCTGAAAGAGATGAAGTCTAAAGGTCAAATGTCTGACATTATTTTCTGAGTTCTGTCCTCAATGATTTGCCAGAAAAAACACAATTTTATGAGAAAGAAACAGAAAATATGAGGCAAAAATCTGGATAATTGCACGGTATGACCCCCCCCCCCACACACACACACACACACATTCACACTCCCACCACCCTCTTTCTCTGTCACTGTGGTCAGTAACATTCTCACAGGGCTCTTACACAACATCAGGACAAACTCTACATTAACATTTAAAGAGTGGATTCTCAGTTCTGATGCCAGTGTGACCCCTGATCATTCTGGTCTTGACAACACTGATGGTATTGCCACCCGAGAGTGTCAAAGGCAGCAGCTTCTGGGCGAACCTTGCTGTCAGCAAGAAAATGGGACCTGAAAGAAACCTGATGAAGAAAGTCTAGGACCACTAACAGAAATATCTGGAAGCTAACTCATTCGATTCACCTTGATGCTAGCAGGGGAGGAAGCCTGGGACCACATGCACTGCACTGAAGTGAAGGACTGCTACATCTTAGTCCAATCTTATTCAATAGAATGGACCACCTAGACCTGAAAGCCAAAGATGAAAGCTGCTGAACCAGAACAGTTACAAAACTTGTTATAAGGAAAACTGAGACAAACAAACCCAGATAGTGTAGTCAGAAAGATAAGGAACATCAAGAATGGCAAGCTTAGTAAGACAAACAACAAAACACTGAATTAAGAACAGTAGCCTGAGGCCATTTTCTATCACAGATAAAGACTATAACATATAGCAAAAGAGATCTGGTGAGAGGACAGGGGTCTTGTTGCCTGGGAAAGCTGTGATAATTTAGAAGATAGTGGTACATAACATATATAAATACAAACAAAACTAAGAAAGGTGAACAAAACAGCATGAATGAAAGTACAAGTAACAGACTAATAATTTCAGAAAGTGATACATCACAAAGCAGCAAAATAAACAATATACAGAACAATAATTTTGACAAAACCAGCATGAAATACAGCACCGCTTTACATGAGATATATTTTTATAACAATGACAGGAAGTGACATGGTACCAATGAATGTGATCAGTAGCAAACTGCTATCCTTAATCTGACCATGAAATAGTATAGCACATGGAGCTCCCTCCAGAAAGAATACATTTGCAGTGCTCTTGCATGTCACCACATAAATCCACCAATGGCAATAATGCATTACTAACAGATTACTTCTGTTCCTTTTTGGCTTCTTGCCAGTTTGTATGTTTTTTTTTTATCAATTAGGAATGTGCGTCCTAATGCCAGCATATTCCAGAGATCACAGCAGTGCTATATTGGTTTCCTTAATTAGTTCTACTTTTAATATTTCATTATTTTTGAATGCGTGGTTTGCACTGTGATCTCTGGAATATGTTGATGTTAGAAGATTAATTAAAAAAACAGATATTCAAACCATGCACAGTAGAAATATAGTGAATATTGTGAATTTGTGCAGTATAAATAATGACAGGCTGTTTTGTATATTATGTTAAAACTGTATAAGAATCAATTATTTTTAAAACAATCAAGATGTCACACATGGTAATGTGTAAAGCTACATAAGTAGCAATCTACCTCCATAAGGAAGAATAGCATTGTGAGAACTGTGTGATATTGCACTGCCTATCTTAGATGTCCAAACTATACAGCTTCCATTAGGTTTTCCTGTACATCTGTAGTAACTATTTTTAACAGTATGGCATGGTGTGAGACAAAAGTGGATACTACAGCACTTAAGTAAATAATTGTTCTTGTCATGGGTTATTTGTGTACTGCAGTGAAATATATTCTCCAGTTACTTTGTGTTGAAAAGATTCTGTTTCCTTTGAAATGACAATCTTTAATCTAAAATCATATGAAAGTCAACAAAATGCTTGGCTATTGAGGTATCAGAAAAATTGTGTTTACTGTCATGCAGATACTGCATTATTCCAGGGTGGACATTTCTACCTGTCTCACCAATATAAAAGTAACAGAAGAGCATGATTGAACCAAGCTTAAGTGATGCTAGTGAATTACCAGAATACTTAAACAAAGACTTAAATTCAGCTCCAGTTTTCATTTGAACATCCTCTGTGCTAACAAAGAATAGACCATGAAAGAAAATCATTCAGCCTTGCAAACATTACTTTGTCAGATAGTCTGTTTGCTTCTTTAAGCTCCCCTGTGTGAGCCAGTGATCCTCACTCATGATATTTACATGCATTTTAATTGCCCATATCGTACAGAGAACAAAAGAAGCACAACCCATTACAAAATAAACATGTTGTTTGTACTGATGTGTCACAAAAGGACACCTACAAGGATTACAGCATTTTCTATGGCGCCTGTCTCTAACAGGAACCTCATCAGAAGCCTTGCTGAAAAAGATTGTATACCACATAATGAAAGAAACACTGTCCGTCTGTTTTAAGAGAAAGTTCATTGGCAACTGAGGTCCAAACAACCAATAAGCCTAATGCTCTTTGAGTGATGAAAATGTATGTTATGAACATTCAATCTAATCTACTAGATGGCCTCCGGCAAGCGTGCAGCTAAAGCAGCCTTTTGTTTCTCCTTTCTAGCCTTGCTACCAAGAAGAATGGGTACTCAACACACCACCTATGTGCAAAAGGATGACAATGGCAGTTTTTCACTCTGCTGGAATGAATCATGTACTTAGGCTGTGGTTGAATAGGGTACTCAATGGTGAAGCTAGTTCTTGTTGGAGATGGTGCAGAATACAGCCTGGGATACTATCAGGTCCCATGAAAGCTGTATTCTTTGCCTTGGATAGAGCCTTTAACACTTGATCTATGGAGATGTGAGGTGCAGGACAAGTATTGGGGATGTCGAATGGGCCTTTCTGGGGGGACAGGGGGTGAAGTTTGCACTGAATCTATCTGCTAGCAGGTTGGCTAAGTCAACAGGATCAGTGTAAATGGTAGCGTTAAGTGCTAATTCAGAACAAACCTGGGCTTTGCCATGGAATTTTCTGATGTAACCGAAGAAGGCTTTGTGGTTTCCCTTTGTTTTGGAGGCTAGTTTTGATTCATAATTGTGTGTAATTACACGAGTCCACCAAACAGATGTAAAATCACGTAGTTTATTTGAAACTTAGGTCCAAACAATGCAAACAAGTAGTTAAGCGCTTTCAGCCAGGTTCAATCCCAGGCTTCCTCAGAACAAAATTCAATGAAACCAGTGGTGGGTTTAAATATCCAAAGTTTGAACATGTGACATTTCGTGGATGAAGTTAAATACATTTCAATCAATTAAAATACATTAAAACTTATTAAAACATAATAAGTGCTATAAACATTATCCCTTTTTTAAAAAACTTCCCTTTCAAATATTCTCTTATATTCTCAATATTGATTAAATTAAGTTGTTGTAATTGAATTTTAAACACGTTTAGAAAAAAGTGTTATAATACTAGTTGAAAGTTGATATGTTGTTATGTTTACAATAATTCTTTTACCCTTCTTAATAATGTATACTGTTTAAATTGTGTGTGTATTTTACCGCTATAAATAAATAAATAAATAATCAATATTAGATACAATATATAAACTGTGTAATTAGATTTCTACCTAGTATGTACATGAAAGAGTGACCCTTAAAAATTAAATCAAGTTGAGATATATCAAGCATAAACCACAATGGTCTATGCCTATAGTCTTGCTGCTCTCATTCTCAAAACACTACTAATATTAATGTGGCCATTCAACCCGGGAGTCCTCCCGGCATCCAGTTTTAATTGCCAAAACAATTCCCGATATTCTAGTTTGGTCTCCCAACTTCCCCCTCTAGGGTCCACTTCAACCTGTTCTACCACAAAAAACTTTAAATTCATGTTGGGACAGCCAAGGGAATATTTAAAGAAAGCGTTGGAATCTTTCTTGATTCTCACATCGTATAAGTGTTCGTAAACCCTTCTACACAATGGTCTTTCTGTCTTCCCAATGTAAAAACTAAAACATGAATTCACCATCCTAAATACACCACCCTGGATGATTTGCAATTAAAATACCCCAGGGCTTGGAGATGAATCTTCCTGGAGGGAATAAATACAGAAGATGTACCCACCATATAGGAACATTGATGGCACATTCCGCACTTGAAGGTGCCTTTCTTTTTGTGTTTGGGAACCTCTACATAGTCCTTGCTCCCCCTTTCCAAATACTCCTTCAAATTTAAATCTCTCCTTCGAACAAATTTGGGGAAAGCAGGAATGTGTTCTGATATGTCGTCATTAATTTTCAAGACATGCCAGAATTTGTTAATGATTTCCTCAGTTAAATAAGATGTGTCTGAAAATGTGTGGATAAAGGTGCCCAGGCCAAATTCGTTACTTTTACTGATTGCAGTATTAATGGCAGTACCTTTCCCAATCAATGGAAAATATTTCAGTTCCCTATTGTGTAACACATCATTCAACTGTTGATTGATGAAGTCCTCAGGGTACTTCCTTTCTAAAAATAGTTTTTTAATGTACTCAGTTTCACTAATAAAATCTTCATTTTTACTTGTCATCCTTGATGCCCTTATGAATTGGCCCTTCACTATTCCCCTTTTCTGGTACATAGGGTGACCACTGTCAAAATGCAAATAACTGTTGGAAAAGGTTTTCTTCCAATATAACCTGGATTGAAAGACACTATTAGTGAAATCCTTATAAATAGTAGTGTCCAAATAGTTCAATTTGTCTTCCTCCACATTCATGGTGAACTTTAAAAATGTTGTGGTTTGGTTAATGTATTCAAAGAAGTTGTTTAATTCTTCCTTGGTCCCCATCCAAAATATACAAATGTCATCTAAAAATCTAACATAATGTGCTATATACCTGTTCCATTCTGTTTCAAAAATGAAATACTTTTCCCAGTGGTACAAAACACAGTTCGCATATAAAGGGGCACAGGATGCTCCCATCACCACTCCCTTTTTCTGATGGTAGTATTCACCATTAAAAAACACATAATTGTTTGTTAGTACCGTTTCTGTAAATTCAAGCACCATGTTAATGGCCTTGTGGTCAAGCCCAAATTCGTTCACTAAAATGTTAGAGTGGGGAATACTGGGAAAAAGTTCAACAACATCAATAGTTGCCATCAATAATTCTCTACGAAACATGTTTCGGTTGATCTTTTTTAAAAATTCCCATGAATCTTTACAGATGTGTGGAACTGATTCCAAAAAAGACTTCACCATAATATCCACAAATACAGCTAAGGGTTCAGTGATCCCCCCTGCTCCCGCCACTATTGGTCTAAATTTAATGTTTTCGGTCCCCTTGTGGGTTTTGGGAATACCAAAAATAGTGGGTATTCTAGGATGTCCAACATTCAAAAAATTGTACAATTTCTCGTTAAATACACCCTGTAAAAGGTGGTCGTGTAAGTAGTATTTAATTTTCGCATATCCTATATTAATTTCGTTCTTTGAAACGACTTTGTAGTGTTCAGTGTCTTGCAAAATGTTGTACATGTAACTCTCATAATCATAATTATACATTAACACAACACCCCCACCCTTGTCAGGTTTCATGACCCTGATTTTGTGTAACTTCAAAAGATCTAATATTGCATAGTCTTCACCTGAGAAATTGTTATATTTACTGACAGTCCTATTAGTTGTTCCAATATTTCTAATTTCCTTTTCCACTAACTCCTCAAAAATTCTCAAAGAAGGGTGAATGGGCGGGTTAAAAGTACTTTTTCTAACCAGTTCACTATTGGTTGGTGCTTGCCCCTTAAACAAAATATTGAAATTTAATTTCCTCAAAAACATTTTTAAATCAATAATCGTATTGACCGCACTCCCCACCCTGGAGGGTACATAGTGAAACCCTTTCGTAAAAAGTTCAAAGAAATCCTCAGTAATGGAAAGTTCCGTGAAATTGAAAATATTGAAGTTGCCCGATTTACAAATCACAGATGTCTCGCACCCTTCTACGGAATTAGGGGTGTGTCCCCCGTTTGTACAGTCACATGCCTCTAATGAACCTGGATTTTCTAGTGGTTCCAAGTATTCCGTGAAAAGTAATTCCCTCTCCCCCTCCCTCCCCTCCCCCTCCCCCCTCTCTGAAAATAAAAATAAAAATCCTGGTTGGACCCATTCCTCCCTTTCTCTGCCAGTCTTTCACTTCTTCTAACACCCTGTTGTGTAGTCATTAGGTCCATTGTCATTAAAGTTGTCAGCCCCTACCATAGGGAACACATTGTCGTGAAAGCTGTTTCGTGGTGTAAAATTGGGTAATGGGTAGGCCCTCCCTTCCTGATATTCACGTAAATCCCTTTCCAACTTCCTAATCTTTCTGTCTAAAATCTTATTGCAGTATACATCAACTTCACTAAATACATTGTCATACTGATATCTTTCTTTTTCAATTAAATGGTCAATGTTTAGCCTATGCTGCAAGTTTTCCAAGTCTTTCAGCAAATGTTCACTCTTCCCCTCGTATTCTTTAATAAGTAAATTCAAAACTTCAATTCCTGCCCTGTTGAAAACTTCCCACAACTCCTGATGCAATGGGCTGCCTGGTGTTACATTGTTGGGGTATTTGAAAAAACGTAACCCCTTCGGCACTCTATTAACCTTAACACAATGTCTCAGATAGTCAATCTCAAGCTGGTTGGATTTAAAAACATGCATCTTGTTTTTAAATGCCTTAAAACAATCTTTGAAGTTCACATTCAAATCATTAGACTCAGTACCTTCCAAAAAATTGAATTTCTTGTTGGTCCATGTCTCGAAATTCGGCGCCAAACCATGGTTAGAATTAGTTGTCCTGCTTCGAGCACCATGGATTGTCGCCGACCCAGTATTTTCCTTAAGATTACTGATAGTATTCCCATTTCGTATGTCCTTTCCATTCATTGTAGAAGTGGAAGCCGTGTGTTTGTTGGCCTCCGTCACCTCAGTGGGACAAGTCGCCTTGTCTTTACGTCTTGAAACAGACTCGTGATAATGTTGTTGGTTGCCAGGGAGAATGGTAGCAATTTCTTCTTCCCTGTTCGACAGCCGGTTGTTCAACTCAGTCAATAGAGCAATAACTTGATTAAATTCACTCCTCGAAACCGGAGTGTTGTCGCCGCAGTCCTTCACTGCACTGTCTCTGAATAGAGTAGGAATTCACTTGGGAATACAGAAAGACCATTGTGTAGAAGGGTTTATGAACACTTATACGATGTGAGAATCAAGAAAGATTCCAACGCTTTCTTTAAACATTCCCTTGGCTGTCCCAACATGAATTTAAAGTTTTTTGTGGTAGAACAGGTTGAAGTGGACCCTAGAGGGGGAAGTTGGGAGACCAAACTAGAATATCGGGAATTGTTTTGGCAATTAAAACTGGATGCCGGGAGGACTCCCGGGTTGAATGACCACATTAATATTAGTAGTGTTTTGAGAATGAGAGCAGCAAGACTATAGGCATAGACCATTGTGGTTTATGCTTGATATATCTCAACTTGATTTAATTTTTAAGTGTCACTCTTTCATGCACATACTGGGTAGAAATCTAATTACACAGTTTATATATTGTATCTAATATTGATTATTTATTTATTTATTTATAGCGGTAAAATACACACACAATTTAAACAGTATACATTATTAAGAAGGGTAATAGAATTATTGTAAACATAACAACATATCAACTTTCAACTAGTATTATAACACTTTTTCTAAACGTGTTTAAAATTCAATTACAACAACTTAATTTAATCAATTATTAAGAATATAAGAGTATATATTTGAAAGGGAAGTTTTTTTAAAAAAGGGATAATGTTTATAGCACTTATTATGTTTTAATAAGTTTTAATGTATTTTAATTGATTGAAATGTATTTAACTTCATCCATGAAATGTCACATGTTCAAACTTTGGGTATTTAAACCCACCACTGGTTTCACTGAATTTTGTTCTGAGGAAGCCTGGGATTGAACCTGGGTACAAGCGCTTAACTACTTGTTTGTATTGTTTGGACCTAAGTTTCAAATAAACTACGTGATTTTACATCTGTTTGGTGGACTCGTGTAATTACACACTTTTATGTACATTTTCCTGAGGGAGTCCTTGGTACTGCTGATCGGATTACTTGTTCCTGAATTTTGTGCGTTTTATTGTGGTTTTCCTTGATTCATAATTGGCTTTGGAGGTTTTCACTAGTGATCTTTTGTTGTAAAGCATGTTGATAGAGGATATTCACCAGACAGGTTTGTGTTTCCTTGAGGAGCAGGTATTAGTTCTGTTGGGTATGACTGAGCCCATGCAGTTAAGTTCTTGTATACTGCAATGGTGTACTGTTCAGCATAGTTGTCTGCATCCTCTGGGGGAGGAGGATGTGAAGCTACTGATACCCTTCCTTAGGAGGTTGTAGGCAGGTTTTGAGAAGTTTTTTAGCCTGGTTACAGCTGGGGAAGGGATTTTGGTGAGATAGAAACTTTGACTGAGGCAGAACGATGATCTGATCTCACCAGGGAAGAACTTAATATTGGGGTGGTGCAGCGGTCACCCATGGTGAGAACCAAGTCCAGAATGTTGTCTCCCCTTTTGGTGATGAGACAAGCTGGTCTAGTGTATTAGAATTAATGAAATCAACAAATCGTTAGTGAGTGCATTACTGCAGGAATAGTTCACCCAGTCTATGATGGGGTAGTTGAAGTTGCCAGGGATCAGGGTGTTATGGGGTACCTTGATGGAGTTAAGTAGGTGCATGTAGGAGGAGTGGGTGTCCTGAGTCATGGGGGGGGGTCTAAAGCTGGCTGTAACTTGGATGGGTGTTTTGCCATCTGTCAGTGCGTCATGCTTGCAAACAAGTCTGGAGGTGTGCTTGTCCTTAATGAAGATAGAGACCCTACCACCCTTAGTCTTCCCAACCTCATTTTGGCATTGGAATTGTGTGGAATGAGGTATAGCCCGGTAAGACAGGGGTGCTCTCTGCAGCCTTGAACCGAGTTTCTGTGACTTCACAGATTCTGACATCTTCCAGTGCTAGGAGGGCCTCCACTGAGTGCATTTTCAGGTTAAGGCTCCTAGTGTTAAGTCTCATAGCCTTCAATTTGCTTTTACGTTAGAGGATTGGTCTTTGGGACATTGCCTAAAAAAGGCACAATAGAGGAGACAAGTGCCCTGACCAGAATCCAAAATCCCAAGGGTGACAGGTGGAGGCCATCTCTGGCAAAACATCGAGGCCTGTCAACCATGTCATCCTAGGCAGACAGATATTGGATCCCCTTGGAATTACACCATAAACTAAGCCAATTGTTGAAGTCATTTTTTTGTTGTTGGAACTGTGGTATCATTCTTGGTGACGGTAGGATGCTGCTTATGGCTACAGTCATACCTGCCTGGGACACATACTCTGAGAACTCAAGTCATGTCTCTCTTCATATGGTTCAGGGTGGTACATCTGAAGTTATTCACACCAACATGGACAATGACAAATTCATACTTGTACCTGCTGTGGGTCTCACAGAGGGATTCCCAGTGGGAGTGGGTTTTCATCAGAGTTCAACTCTGAGCCCACTACTGTTCATACTGTTGATGGACTACATTAACAAACAGGTCAGAGGGTCAGATAAACAAAGTTGCTGTATGCAGACAATGTGGAATAACAGGCAGCCTTTGAGCAAGAACTTCAGCAAAGGATAGAGGAGCCTAAACAAAAAACTCCACTCCCTGGAAGCTCTCTTTACTCTAGAGAATGCTGATGTCTGTGTGGTCTCTGAGACATGGTTTAAAGCCATGGAGAGCACACCAACAGTGCAAGGTCATAATGCCTTCCACACATTCAGACCAGCTACTTCACAGGCAGGGACTAAAGGTGGAGGTGTTTCTATTTACATAAAAAATAAATATACTTCAAGGCTGGTCAAACAGGACAATGCACTTGAGCTGCTCCATGTTCAAATCACCATAGGTAAAATCCAATACCACTTCCTTGCAAGCTATAGGACCCCCTCTATGACCCAGGAAACCCATACCATGTATTTAAACTTATTAGAAACACTAGCCATCCAACCCAATACCATATTCATGGGTGACTTTAATTATCCCTCTATTAACTGGGAATCCTATACGACATCAAACGTACATGCACAGAGATTCCTGGATTTTGTAAACACAAAATCCCTGGACCAGATAGTCAATACAGCTACCAGGAGTGCCACCATACTTGATCTGGTCCTCACTAATGTGGGAGAGTGCTGTACACCCCCTACTGTAATGCTTTCCCTGTTAAGGTCAAACCACAAAATGGTCTCCTTTGAAGTAAAAATAAAGCCTGGTCCCCCAGCTCAACCAGGAATATTCAGGAACTATTCTAAGGCTATCGTCCTGCTATTAAGTGAGAACATGGCAAAATTTCAAGCCCCTCTAAACCATGAGAACACTTCTGCCTATGCACAACTGTTCACAGAATTCCTGTACAAGCATGTTAATAGCTGCATAGAGGCAGCTGTACCCACCAGAAAGACGTACAGAACTAACTCAAAAAACAAGCCACACTGATGGAATCACAAAATCACTTGGATGTATAATAGGTGGAAGAAAACCATGGCAAAAATATGGAGGTGCAGAATCCAGAAGGATAAAATCACTCTCATCAAACTAAACAAACAACTCAGAGGACAAATAAAGTCTTCCAAAGCCAAATTTGAGGTAAGTTTGGCTTCCCAGGCCAAGGAAAACCACAAAGCATTCTTTAGCTATGTCCAGAACCTCAAAGGCAATACACAATTGTGTGCAGAGCTCATTATAAATGGAGCCACTTATACTGAGCCAGAAGATATAGCAAACCTCCTGGCTGATAAAATCAGTTCAAACTTTATTCCTCTCTCCCTTTCAACCTTCCCTTAGGAAATATCATCAAATATAACTCCCCCTATTATCACTAAGGAACAGGTCCTTAATGCTCTCTCTAAGACCAAGAACACTGCATCAATGGGCCCAGACAATATCCCAGGATGCCTTCCAAATAGCATGAAACATGACCTATCAGGGCCTCTGGAATTACTATTTGGCTGTAGCCTCCAAACAGGCTTTGTGCCTCATGAATGGAGAAAGGCAACAGTCATCCCTCTGCACAGAGGTAGGCCATCTACAGACCTTAGAAACTACAGACCCATAAGTCTCACTAGTCTATTACACTGCCTACCTTGACCTGGCCAAGGCATTTGACACAATAACCCACTCAGGCATTGTTGACAAACTCAAAAGGTTAGGTACAAACCTCTATGTCACCCAGTGGATAGCCAACTGGCTCACAGACAGGACCCAGGAAGTTAGAAATGGGGAGTCCACCTCTACAAAGAGGCCAGTCACAAGTGGAGTCCCTCAAGAATCAGTCCTTGGACCACTACTTTTTGGCATTTACTTCTCAGACATCTACAATTCAACAATTGGCTTAGTTTATGGTGTCATTCCAAGGGGATCCATTATCTAGTCATGAGGCCTGAATCTCACACTGACACAAATGTTCTCCAGGCGGGGCTGACACAGACAGACAACTGGTGTCAGAGCCATGGACTAAAACTAAATGCCAAGAAATGCATAATAGTATCCTTTGGGAAGTCATCCATTCTTGGTAACTATCATATTGACAATGCACCCCTTAGAGTTGACCCAGTAGTCAGGGACTTAGGGACACACATAGTAATCTAGCCTTTGATCATCACATGTCTACAGTGGTGAGGAAATCATTCTATGTAGCACAACTTATAAATAAAGGTATGGGATCTAAGTCTAATGAACTAATTGTTCCACTGTATTCGGCATTCATCAGACCTATCATTGAGTACAATGCCTTCTTTGGTATGTACCTAACAAGGGCACCCGCAGGCAGGTGCAAGGGGGGTGCACTTGCACCCCCCTGGAACTGGCTGGCTGAAAAATTAATTTTATTTTAATTAAAAAAATATATATATTTTTGTTTTTTTTTAAAGGGCGTTCCTCTTTAAGAATGCCCTTTGCACCCCATCCAGTCGCACAGACGCAACAGGTGTTTACGACTTGTTTTCATCTTCTGTGTCTGTGTGACTCAGGGAGGGCTGCTAGTGTGTCACGTGTCAAGTGTCAATGTGTTCTGGTACCTAGAGCCAGTTTTCTGTACTTGGAAATAATGCCTTTAGAAAATCTGGAAGATGAGGGATTACCAAAAAATCCCAACCTGCAGATCGCACAGCTCAAGTTCTTGTTAACCGTGGATAAACATCGGCAGAATGTAAAAGTGAAGACAGAGTTAATGGAAGCTGTTAAAGAAAACCGTGAGTGTTCTAATTTGCAGAAAGATGCTATCTGCATAGTCATGAGGCCTGACTGGAGTCTGCCATTTGAGTAAAGTGTGCATGCCTGTCTCTGGAGTTTAATGAGACCTTGGGACCACCAACAGGGTGAGGGATGGGTGGTAGTGTGAAAGGGTACAAGCTCTGGGCATTTTAGAATCGTATTTGTGTAAAATAAAAGCAGTTATGCATTGTTAATGTTGACATGTAGTCTGCCAGATTTTTAATTTATGTAAGTTGTTCATTACTTGATCTTTCAAGGAAAGGACATTAAACTATCCCAACTGATCTGCTTCTATGTGTTGCTGGTGAAGGATATGTAAATTAAGAAACATGAATAGCTTAAAATGTATTTTATGCGTATTCCACTTTTATTGCAGTTTTCTTGAATACTATTAAGCTCAGTGCACTTTAAGATGTTTGCTTGCTGTTAAAATAAGTACTGTTAAACTAAGCACAACCATGGAATATCTGACTAAAGGTGTTGGAGGTATGTGTAGTTTTTTTTAATGGACATAGCAAGGCAGGAAGGGCAGTACTTTGTAAACTGCATTACGTTTCACTTGATAGTGACATATGGACGGTGTTTACAAAATAACAATGCTGGATGAGATGCTGGTTACTTCCAAAACAAATCACATGTAAACTTTAGGTCATTGTATGAAGTAAAAACTAATTACATGCACATATCTAGTACTTTACTGTAGCTTTTCCACTTTTGAATTGTCTGTTTTTTTTTTTTTTTGTACTGTTAGTGGTTGAATAAATTAGCTCTTATTTATAGTCGTTAAAATGATTGGGTGATGCAGACATTAATGTATGCATCTGAATGTATGTTAAAACTGTTTTTTTCTGATTAAACATATATATAATGTACTGCGGTGGTGGTGCTGCGGTAGCATTGGCGCCTCACAGTTAGCCCTTGCCCGTTCGATTCTCAGAGCGTCTTCTGTGTGGCGACATGCGTGAATGGGCGTTCCTTCGCTGAAGGTTGTGCGTTAGGCCTGGCAAGCCAGTACATAAAAATCTACTGCCAATCATTAGCGGACCGGAGTTCCGCTGTGGCGACCCCTAACCGGGAAAAGCCGAAAGACACAAACAAACAAACATGTATGTGTTTCCCTTGTCTGTAAAGGAAGCGCTTTGAAATTTCCATTACTATAGTGACCTTATGCATTTTTCCTGACTATAGCTACAAACAAGACATTTTCAAAGTGTCTGACTGTTAATATGTCTTTTATACTGTGAATGTGTAACATGTATGGAAGGCCTAAAAGTGTACAAGTACTGCCCACTCAATGCTATTTATGCGTTTTTAAGTATTCGTTAAATGCAGTAAAAATGCTGCTCTCCTGGTCCATTTATAACTTTGAGTGGTGGTTTTTAATTTCTGTACTTGCTCTATATTAGAATTTGTGTTGTAGGCTGTGTACATTGCTTTTTGTATTTATTCCTTTTAACAATCTAGATTGTTTCATCAATCAAAACTCAGTGCAAATTGTACTACAGCTTTTAAGGCTGTTACAGGTTTCCAACTCTGTTTTGTGGTGCTGCTGTTGAAACTTTTATGTGAGACTAGAGCATAGTAGCACTGATCAATGCTTAACACAGAGGAGTATGACTGGATTTCAGATAATAACTAGCTTGTTATTTGAGGCATGTACCCTTTGGCATATACCTCCCTAAGCATCTAAAGCAACATGACAGCCCTCAATGTTTCCTCTTTAAAAAGATCTCAGGTCTGAGTACCCTTAGCCATTCTGATAGACTAAATGCTTTGCCCCTCTCTTCAATATCATACAGACTCCTGAGGGGTGATTTCAGCTTAGACTTCTATACTACAAATGAAGCAGCACTCTTTGAACTCCTTCACTTAAAGACAACTAGTAGTAAAGCAAGCACCTGCTCTACAGAGAGGGAGGTAGGTGTGTGTGTGTGTGTGTGTGTGTGTGTGTGTGTGTGTGTGTGTGTGTGTGTGTGTGTGTGTGTGTGTCTGTGTAAGTAGTGGAAGTAAGGGGGGGGGGTCATACCTCACAATTATCCAGATTTTTGCCTCATATTTCTGGTTTGTTTCTCATAAAATTGTGTTTGTTTTTTCTTGCAAATCACTGAGGATCGAAGTCAAAATATTGGCAGACATTTGAGTTTTAGGTTTCATATCCTCAGAAAATGCATACCAATACAAAACTTTTTCTTCTATCCACTTTCTAAGGAGGTAGGGGTATGTATGTGTGTGGCATACCTCAGAACTGTAAAGAATTTCACAGAATGTCCAGATTGTTGCCTTATACTTTTGGTCTGTTCCTCATAAAAATATATTTTTTTGACAAATCACTGGGATGAGCTAAGGATTAAAGTTACTAAATAATGACGTGTTTGAGCTTCAGACTTCATCCTTTAGAATAGACATTCTAACACAAATCCTGTTATTGCAGCAACTTTCTAAATAGGTCCCTAGTTTTGGGCCCTTGTCCCCAACATTATAACAGGCTTTGTCCAGATTTCTTGTGCTAAGAGATTGAGAGGTAGTGTGTATGCGTGTGTATATGTATGCATAAGAGTGAGGTAGCATACCCCTCAACTGTCCAGGTTTTTGCCCCATATTCCTCCTAAAAAGATTGAAGTTGCTAAATAATAACATAATAACAGAAGTTTGAGTTGTAAACGTCATATCCTTTAGAAAAATGCATACTAACAAATTCTGTTATTTTTAGCAATTTTCTAAGTTCATGAGGGCAATATTTATAATCTGTCCCTGTTTATTTTAGGCTTTGTCCAGATTTCTTGCACTAAGATGATGAAGGGTGTGTGTGTGTGAGAGAGAGTGAAATGCCCTAGTTAGAGTTAGCAGGTGGAATTTATTTTCAAGTGCATTTTTAAGGAATTGGGAGCTTCACGGAAGAGAAATTTACTGATGCTCATGCTAAGTTTGCTTAAAATCTACAACTGTTTTGTTCAGCAAATGGTATCACTGTTGTCATATAGAATTTTAAAGCAGTGTTAGTAGCACAGTAGGTAGCATACTTGCATCCTGATGTAGAGGGCTGTGGGTTCTACTTCCACAGCACGTAGATTTGTATTTTAGGGAGATGGGGTGCTGCAGTCCTGAGTATGTCCTCCTTTGGAGGAAATGCCTAAGTAACTATGAACCTGTTTTTCAGCTTGCCACCCATTCCCTATTGCAATATACTAGCTTACCATTTTTTTTAATGTAGCATGGGCAATTTATTCTTTAAGGGCAGTAGGCACTGAATTTGTAGATGAAACACTGAAATATAAAGTTGTTTTCTAGCAACAACCTCTTCATTAGGTTCAGATCTCTTTAATGAGGAATTATTCAGATGACTTTTACTTCTGCAGAGATTGTGCGTACTGACTGACTTTGGTGGATTGTAATGACAAAAGTTTAAGTGGCCTTTTATGGTTGAAATGTTCTGAATTGGGCAGTTTGTCATTATTGGTTCATATGTCTTTTTTCATTGCTTGCTGGAAAAACATTCAAAACTATAAATTTAAAACACACTCTAACAAGTGGTGCTGTATTATAGAAGGGCTATAATTAAATTATTTTATATTAGAATTAAAACAATCTGTATAAATATGTACGCTTCTTATGCATGGCTACTCTAGTTTATCACAGTAACAGGAAGGATACTGTAATGTCTGTGTCAAGAAATAAGGTCTAAAGCTTTTAGTTAAGCATATAATGAAGTTGTTCACTTCACTGATAATAGACCCAGTTTCATATAACTAAGGGTCAACCACACAAAAGAAGAAAACACCCAGAATTTCCCTCACCCACTCAGTAAAACTAATCTTGAAAAAAGAATTAATAATGTGCATATATTAGGGCTATTGGAATTATCTTTAAAAAGATGATGACTTGCAACTGTGTCAATGTTGGGATTATGAAGAAATGCTTGATTAAGCATTAATTAAAAGATATACATAATTTAGTGACTGCACGCAGTTTAAGTTAAATACAGCTATAATGTGTCGTGCAGACAGAGCACAGAATGCCAGCTTTTATTTAAACAGCAACTTGTGTTGCCGAGAGATAATCTTGGAAGTCAAATAACACTAGTGTTATAAACTAATCTGTTTAAATCTGTATAATCTGAACACACTCATGGGACTCAGTTTAGTGTCCTACATGAGAAATACTATGAACACTATTCCCCAGTAGTTGTTTCTAAGTCACTAATAAATAAATAAAACAAGGGGAAGTATTTTGAGATAAAACAAATACCTTGTCTTTATGGTAGGTAAAAAGAAAAACTCTGTTAGTACCCAAGTAAATAAAATGATTATTAGCAGTGAATGAGAAATTATTCCAGTACAGAAAACTGAACAGCCAAGCCTTCTTGATCAGAATTCAAAAGGGCTGGCAGCTGAAAGTTACCTTGAGTTACTTGCAATGTACATGGGGTATGTAAAAAAACTTATCGTGGATTCCTAATTAAATCTAGATATCTGTAATCATTGTTGAAGTAAAGCATAAAACAGTATGCACACTAAGAATTTTGAACAATTTTTATGGCAACTGGGGAGAAATAGCCAAGTAATGGGACCCTGTAATGGCTGCGTGGGGGGGGGGGGGGGCTGTGTGGGTGGAGGGGGTGGGGCTGCATGGGCAGGGCTCAGGGTTTGCACCCCCTGCAAAAAATCCTTTGGTACCTAACCAGGCATATCCAACAACTGGATATCCACAGAGGTTCCTCACAAAAAAATACAGGGCGTAAGTAATATGTCCTATGCAGACTGCCTCAAGCCTTATCCCTGTATTCTGTCTCCTACAGGCTTTTGGGAGGAGATCTATGCCTGGTATACAGGGCATTGTCAGACCCCACTCTGATGGACCTCCTGCAAATCCACAAAACAAACAGTACCAGAATTACCTGTTCTAAAGACTTAAACTTTGCCTGTGATATAAATGGGACCTACTGGAGAGATACGTATGTATCCCAGGGACTATCCCGTCTATGGAACAGGCCATCCATGTGAAGCAGCTTTCCTCCCTAACCCAATTCAAGCGCAACATGGACAATTGGATGGGAAACTGTAAATTTATCCTTGGTTTGGCACCTATGTCTCTAATGCAAAAAGGTAACCTGTAAATGGTTCATCTCCCAGGCCCATGCTTACACTTATCAAGGGTAAAAGAACTTGTCGGAGATTTGGGATGCATGGCTAGGCTTCAAAAGACCCCATGTGGTTGTTCATAGGTTCATAGGTAGGTACTAGGCTATTGGTCCTAGGGCCTATAAAAGCCTAGCCAAAAAGGTACCCTGGCTTTCGCCACCTAAGAAAATTATTTTCCTGTGCCCCTGTCGAGCAGAGCCACAGAGGTGATCCCCGGGGTGAATTTCCTATTTCCCATCTAGTCCTCAAGATTTTCCTTGAAGAGTGCTAATGAGGAGCTTTGTTTGATATAGATAGGTAGTTTGTTCCAGAGTATGGGAAGTCTCTGGGACAGGAATCTACCCCTCCAGCGTGTTCTGTTTATTGTGGTGACAAGGTTTAGGTCCCTAGAGCGTGCAGCTCGGAGGGATTGGGATTTCTTTAAGTGGAGCATGTCCAACAGCTCTGTGTTTGACATAGCTTTGTATGTTAGGCAGAGATCACTTCTGAGCAGATGATATGTGAGTGAGTAAAGCTAGAGTTTTTTGAGACAGTCTGCGTAGGGCATCTGTTTGAGGCCAGTAATCCTCTTTGTGAGGTATTTCTGGGGCCTTTCCAGTTGTTGTAGATGTCTTGTGAGGTACATACCAAAGGGGGCGCTGTAGTCTATAATGGGTCTAATGAGTGACGAGTAGAGGAGAACAATGACCTTTTTTTTCCTGGATGAGAAACCTTTTGTGATGAGGTGAGGAGGATTTCCTGACTAATGTGGCAATGTGATTATCAAAGGAGAGATTACTGTCCACCTGTTTCCCAAGATCTCTTATCACACTTTTGGTGTTAAGTAGACTACCACTTATGTGGTAGCTCATGGGTACAGAGTTTTTACCAAAGGGGATGACAATGCACTTTTTGGCATTGAGCTTCAGGCCATGGCTTTGACACCAGGCATCTGTCTCAGTGAAGCCCTTTTGTAGGATGTCCACATCGTTAGGAGATTCAGTTTTGGCTCCTAGTTTGCAGTCATCTATGAACTCCCTTAGCCAAAGACTTTCTGTGTTACCCCGTACTTCAGAAAAGTAGATACCAAACAGGAGAGGACCCAAGACTGAACCCTGTGGTACTCCACTTGTCACTGGTCTGAAGTCGGATTTGGAGTCTTATACTTTCACAGTGTGGGTTCTGTCAGTGAGCCAGTTGGCAACCCATCTTGTGACATAGGGATTTATACCTAGTTTAGTGAGTTTATCTATAATTCCAGCGTGCGGGATGGTGTCAAAAGCCTTGGCGAGATCTAGATAGGCTATGTGAACCACCTTACCCTTGTCTATGACTTTGGTGACTGCTTCAAAGAAGTCTGTCAGGTTAAGCCTAGTAAACACTATGAACCTATAAACCAGACAACGTCTACCCTTCACAAATTCCAACTGTTGGGGGGGTCAAGTCAAACAAGAGTATTTATAACACAGTTTATGAGGTTAGTTATGATGCACCCCATGTTTTTGCAGATGAGGTTTTCTAAGGCTGATAGTACTATAACTACTCAGGTCAGTTATAAGACCACTCTTATCAAGGGTCATCACCACTGCAGTGTAATACTCATGAGAGATAAAGCCAGTAGCTAAGCTTAAGTTAAACACATTAAGGAGTGTCTGCAAGGGTATATTTAACACTATTATGCAACCAGGTATATGATACATAGTAGTAAATAAAGACAAAATCAAAAGGATTGTTATATACCAGATATCTGACAAAACCAAGCATATTGGGTACTTTTTATCCAGATGTTACAGTGTTATGAAATGTTTTATGGAGAGTAACAGACCCTATTGACACGCTGTGTGAAGTACTTAAATGGGGCAGCCTCTGACAGTACTGAATATTTTGAATCTGGCTTTTGGTGAAATGAAACATTTGGAAAAGGACTCAGTTGGCTCCATTCTGTTCACTGTCCCCCCCCCCCCCCAGTGTGCCCCTACGTTTCCCCCCATCTTGGCCTTGCCACACCAATCATGCTACTTTGTTTCTTGTTTTCTCTTGCTTTGTTGTACTCTTCAGATGTTTCCTGCATTGTTTCAATAAATCCCAGCTGTCCATGATTACACCACAGTAAATGAGGAGGAAATAATCAAATTCAGCTAGAGGCTGCGCTAACCACCCCTCCCAGAAGCCATTGGAATTTAAATGCTGTGAGTTGAATTTTAGAGCTTTTTTTAGTCTCCATCCAGCAGGGAGACTTGTTTTTACAGTCTGACCTGAGCTTATTTTGGCTTGGTACTGCCATTTCTATGCAGTTGTTTATGTGGTCATACAGAGCTTTAGTTTACAGCTCTGCATAGATTACTGTATCTTCTGGATTTGGGGGAGTTTAGAATCTAGATTTGCCGTTGCTTAATAGAGGGTAGTTTGCCTTACAAAAGTTTTTAAAGTTCTTGGGGTTCAGTGGGGGGGGGGGTCTAATTTTACCTTACTTTCCAGGAAAACTGCTTTGTGATCTGATCTTACCAGTGAAGATATCAGACATGCAGGGAGGGGGGCAGTACTCTCCCATATTTGTCAGTATCAGATTTAGCATTCTTGCTCCCCTGGTTGGAGTGCAGACCAGCTTCTCCAGGATATTTGAATTTACAAAGTCAAGAAATCTTTGGGCTTGTGTGTTAGTGGTCATATATGCCTCCCAGTTAATGGAGGGGTAATTAAAATCACCCATGAGTATGGTATTGAGCTGGATAGTGAGTGATTCTAGTAGCTCCAGGTATGATGTGTGGGTGTCTGGTTCATGGAGGGGGATCTATAGCTAGCAAGAATTTGGTAATGCATTTTTCCCATAGATAGTGGGAGATGGAGTAGTTATAGCATGTCATATTGTTTGACCAATCTTGAGGTGAGATTATCCTTTATGTTGTTAGATAGACCTCCTTTAACTCTCTCACATTCAGTGGGTGAACATAATGTATGATAGGCATTATAGCCATGCACAGCTGGTGTGCTTTCTGTGGTTTTTAAACCATGTTTTTGTGACTGCACAGATGATAGCATTCTCCAGAGTGAGGAGAACTTCCAGGGGAATGCAGTTTCCTGTTGAAACTCCTAGCATTGAGCAGCAACACCTTGTCCCGTGTATCGTTTGTAATGTTGGAAGGTTTGTCTGTTTGGCAATGCCTATAAAATGGCAGAGTAGGGGTGTATAATGTTTTAGCCAATATCTGAAAGCCTAGAGGTGACAGGTGGAGACCATCTCTGGCAAAGTAGCATGGTCTGTCAACCATGTCCTCCCAGGATGACAAATATTAGACCCCTAAGGAATGACATGAGTAGCTAAGCCAATTGTTAAATTCAATAATTTTCTGTCTGTATTGTGGCATCATCCTTGGAGATGGTAGAATGCTGCTCAATTAAAGACTCATACCTAACTGTGACACATATTCTGATAGTTCAATCATGTCTCTCTTCATATGGTCCAGGGAGGTACATTTCAGGTCATTCACTCCTACATGGACTATTACAGAATCATACTGGTACTTAGGGGTGAGAGACCTGAGTGCTTACATGGTCTGCTAGATCCTGGCCTCTGACAGGCAACTAAATGCAATTGCTAATTTAAAAAGCTGTCTGTGGGTGCTGGCTGTTTTGTGAACTAAATGTAACCCTGTCTTTATCCAACCTGGTAAGGGGGACATCTGTGTTCTCACAATAGAGTTACCCCTGACCAGAATGTTGGGTTTTGAAATGTTTCACCTTATGGGCTTGGTAGATGAGACACAATGAGATGTAGCTTTATATGTGGTGCTGGTATGTGCCTTATTTATGTGAATGTGGGGTTTCTGAGGACTGCGCCTGTGAGGCCTTAGAGGCTTAGGAAGGTTATTTGTGACCACCTCCATACATGTAAGTCAAAGTTTATGGTCATTAGTGAGTGCAGTGAGTAGTATGCATGTGAGCCGCTGACAACCTGTTTGTTGCATTTAATGTCTATATGTGAGAGTCTGGCCTCCAGTGACAATGTTTAAGTGCATCTCTCCCATACTGTATTTGTCTGTTTAAGAATCAAGTAGTTTTCAGTGTACATGAGACAATTGCTACATTGCTTCAGGATGCCCATGTCAACCAAGCTGGAAACAGAGATGGTAGGAAGGTGCCCATCCATGAATGCTGATCCTAATATACTTACAAGGGATATGAGTGATAGGGTGTATATAAATGGAACAAGTTATGGGGCCCTTACCAACCTAGCCAAGTCCTACCCTTATTTCTATGATCAGCATGTATTGTCCCTGTCCAAGAGGGACACCAGTGGAACCCCCGTGGTGAATTTGCAGTTACCCATTCAATCATTCAGGTTTGCATTTGAAGATGGCCAATGAGGTGCTCTGTTTGACATGAAGTGGGAGTCTGTTCCACAGGTGTGGTAACTTCTGGGAGACAAATCTGTCCCTCCAGCCGGTTCTATTAATATCACATACCAGGTTAAGATCTTTAGAGTGAATAACCCATGTACCATTTTACTTACGGAGATACAGCATTTCCAATAAAGCAGGGTCAGAGATTGCCTTGTATGCAAGGCAAAGATCACCTCTGAGTACCCTGTATAAAACAGAATAAAGTGACAGTGATTTCAGACAATCCACATAGGACAGATGCTGAAGAACTTGAATTTTCCTTGTGAGGAACCTTTGTGGTTTCTCCAATTGCTGCAGGTGCTTGGAAAGGTACATACTAAAAGGGGTGTTGTACTCAATTATTGGCCTGATGAGGGAGGAGTACAGGGAGGTTATAACTTCTTTTTCTTCTGGCGACAATGCCCTTACTTATGAGATGAGCACTGTGTAGACATGGTGGTCAAAGGTAAGGCTGCTATCAACCTGTGTGCCCAGGTCTCTCACCACTGAGTGCATACTTAAGGTGTTGCTATTGATGTGGTAGTTAGCAGGAACATCGCTCTTAATGAAAGGGATGATAATACATTTTTTGCATTGAGTTTAAGGCCATGACTTTAGCAACAATCATTTGTTTGTGACATCGTTTGGAGATTGGAACTGAGGTAAAGTCCCAAGATAGTTTCATAGGGAAATTTTACATTTTTGCTATTTGCATACATACAATGCACGTCAAACCACTGTTGTGCAAAGAGCAGCTTCGAGCAAATACGAGGCTTAAATACACTTGGATAAAAAGTTTAACACTACCTAAGCCTACAGGCCAATCAGATAAGCACACAATGAGCTCAATTCCAGTAATTCCCAGCTCAGATGAGTGAAATAAGATGAAAGATGAATAGCGAACTGAGTCACCAGTGATACATCTTCAGGGACCCCAAGTAGATACCATAAAAGGCCAGTGAATCAGCTCATAAAGCTAGTAGTAGCAGAAAAAGCAGTATGATGGGTGAGAAAGTGGTTGGTGATACAAAGGACTAACAGGACAGAAGATGGTACCTCATGGTTACTACAGGGATCAGTCCTGAGTCTGGCACTCTTTGGTATGTCTGTCTTCAGCACCACAGGCAACTTTAAAACCAAGGTCATTCCTTTCATGGACAATAACAAAATCAAGGCCATGGTGGTAACTGGAGGAGTGAACCTTAGGAAGGAATCCTAAAATACCAAATAGGAGTGAAGATGACAGTTGAGACTCATTGCAGATAAATGCTAAATATTCCACTGGGACATAATAAGAGTGAAGTACAACTTGTAGGATTGTAATGAAATTGTTGCTATAGCAGGCAGACCAGGAGAAGGATCTAGATGTGGTAGTAACAATACAAGCACACCATAGTAGAGATTTGTCCAAAGCTACTAGAATGCATGTGATGAGCATCAGAAAACAAGAAGGCAATTCTTCCACTTTGATGGTCAGCTATCAGGTCACAGCTGGCATACTCCATGCAGTTCTGATGGACCTATAAACCAAGGAGCATTGCTACAATGCTAAAAAGAGTGCAGAAGGAGATAAGGTGATTAGTGGACTGAACTGTGAAGTAAGGCTGAGGAAGAGGGACTCCCCACTACAAACGAGGAGTGATATTGAATATAACCCATCTGCATACAATTATAAATAAGGACTTGCAGAAAAGAATAGAATGAGCATCAGAGTGTGCCTAATATAAACATTAAAAATTCCATTTTGTACTTAATGAATTTCTGTGGGTGGCAGTTGCATGGAACAAATTACCTGAGCTGGTGGTAGGGTATACTTTAATGCATTTAAGGCAGAATGTGGCAACAGTGAAGGGGCTGAGGGAACAGTGGAGGGCAGCTGTAGGGTGATAACTGCATGCAGTGGCCAACCGAAATATACAATTAGCCTCCATCTGCCTAAAAGAACACATATGTCAAGGGACTCTGATTTTCAGTTTCCAAAAAACTGAAATTATGTTTTCATGAGATAAAATCTGGGAATTGTACCTGTGATTTTTAAGTGAAATTTTTGGTCATTGTGATATTTTCACTGTAATTTTCTTCTGTATCGATATATATAAAAATTAAAACAGATTCTAGACAGTGAACACTCAGTAGTGCAAGCTGATAATATAAATAACAACTATGAGAAGAAATACATCTCGTGAATTCATTATCTATCCTAAAATGGGAAATTCTGTGTAAATCATGTGTTTATCAGTTCTTAGATGGTCCATATTCAGGATTTACCAGGAAAATGGAAAATCACTGTCCCTGCATGTATCTTTGCATGTACACGCTGGGCTACTTAGAGATAGTACCCCTAGAAAATTGGTTTTAAATGTGATTTGACATCTCTTAACTCTAACTTTTACCTAGTTATAATAGTTTCTTATTAAATTTTGACAAGTCACAAAGGATCCCTACTGTCTTTATGGCCATTTCAGACTCAAGTAGTTTCATACCTCTCAACTGTCCAGATTTTTGCCTCTTATTTTTGGCCCGGTCCTCCTAAATTTTGTGGTTTTCTGGAAACCCATCAAAAATCTAAGTCAAAAGATCACAGTAAGCTGCCTGTCAGGCGCTAGAATCCGCCACATAACACAAGCACTCAGGTCACTCCACAGCAAGTTCAAGTATGACTCAGTCATTGTCCATGCCGGTGTGAACGACCTGAGACGTACCTCCCTGGACTACATGAAAAGAGACATAGAGGAGCTCTCAGATTATGTAGCCCAGGCCGGTATGACCCTGACCCTGAGCAGTATCCTACCCTCACCAAGAATGATGCCACAATACAGAGACAAAATGATCAGCTTTAATAATTGGCTTAATTACTGGTGTCATTCTAAGGGGATCCAATGTCTGTCTGCCTGGGATGACATGCTTGACAATCCATGCTGCTTCGCAAGGGACGGCCTGCACCTGTCACCCCTGGGCTTCCAGATATTGGCAAAGGCTCTTGCCACCCCCATAGTGCCTTTTTAGGCAAGGCTCAAATGATAAACCTACCGCCTAGAAAACAAAAATGGAGAAAACTGAGGGTAATACTGCTCAATGCCAGAAGTCTAAACCTCAAGATGCACGCCCTCAAGCCCTCCTCAGTATGGAGAACATCGATGTCTGTGCTGTGACTGAAACCTGGTTCAAGGCTCCTGAGAGCACCCCAGTACTATCAGGTTATACCTCATATCATGCGTTCCAGCCCCAAAATCCAGACCGAACCACAAAAGGAGGGAGTATCCATATTCATAAAGGATAACCACACCTCCAGGTTAGTGGCAACGCACGAAGCATCGGAGACCATCCAGGAGCAATTAACCATAGGTAAAACTGCCCTACAGTTTGTAGCATGCTACAGACCACCCTCTCAAACTCAGGAAACCCACACAGCCTTCCTGAAGACACTGGAGAGTATGAATGTCTCTCCAAACACCATCATATTGGGTGACTTCAACTACCCAAACATAGACTGGGAACATTACTCAAGCCCCAACACCCTAGCCCAAAGGTTCCTGGAGTTCATACACTCAAATGCTATGGAACAACTAGTCACCATTCCCACAAGAGGAGAAAATATACTAGACCTGATCATCACAAACATGGGGACAAAATGCTCCACACCGGAAGTATATCCCTCATTGGTGAGATCAGACCATAAATTAATCTCACTGGAGATCCACATCCCGCCCCCAACCCCAGCAAAAAAGACCACAGTGAAGAACTTCTCAAAAGCAAACTTCACACTTCTTAAGACTGGAGTGGTATCCTTCAAGGCCCCCGAGCCAGTGGAAAACACAACCCACGCTGCTGAATCCCTTACAAATGCCTTCTACGAGCACCTCCAGGAATGTATGGATCAAGCAATCCCTAATAAAATCAAGACCCTTTCCACCAAAGGCAGGCGCCCGGTCTGATGGACCCCAGCCATTAACAAACTCTACAACAAGAGGAGAAAGCTACTACATGACAGAGCAAAATCCCTAAATGGGAAGGCATCTCTGATCACTACTAGCAAAAAACTACGATCACTCATAAAATCATCCAAGGCCAACTTTGAGAGAAAAATCGCTAATGACACAAAAGACAATCATAAGGCCTTCTTTAGCTATGTTAGAAACCTGGGTGGAAACTCCCAGATATGCTCAGAATTAGTCCAAAATGATACAAAAATCACTGAACCCACAGACATTGCCAACATACTGGCAGACAGGTTCAGTGCAAATTTCTCCTCCCTCCCCAAAAGGAGAAATATCTATCCCACCAGAGTCTAGCCTCCCAAACATCTCAGATGCCCAGGTGAGAGCTGCTCTCTCTAAAGCAAAAAACACACAATCAATGGGACCGGACGGTGTCCCCGGCTGTGTGCTACACGAACTCAATGAGGAACTAAACCCACACATAAGGCTGCTGTTTAATCTTAGCCTTACTACAGGATACGTACCCAAAGAATGGCGTGGCAACTGTGGTCCCACTCCACAAAGGCGGTGCTTCTACGGACCCTGGAAATTACCGCCCCATAAGCTTGACGAGCCTTGTCTGCAAAGCTATGGAGAGGATCATAATGGAACTCATAAATAAAGACATTGGGGACCGACAGACACTGGATCCTACCCAATTTGGCTTTGTCAAGGGCAGATCCTGCCTCTTGAACTTGGTCGACTTTTCAAACAGTCACTAAGGCCATTGATGAGGGTAAGGCAGTTCACACAGCCTACCTTGACCTAGCAAAAACGTTCGACACAATACCCCACTCGGGCATCATAGAAAAGCTCACCAGCTTAGATGTAAACCCATATGTTACAAGATGGGTTGCAAACTGGCTCAAGGACAGAACCCACAGGCTTAGAGTTGCTGGTGCCATGTCAGACTCTAAGCCGGTCACGAGCGGTGTCCCACAGGGCTCAGTCCTGGGCCCCCTCTTGTTCAGCATTTAGTTTTCTGAAGTGCAGGCAAACATAGGGGGATTGTGGCTGACAAAATTTGCAGATGACAGCAAACTGGGCACCATAATTGACACTCCATCAGACACAGACATCCTCCAGAGAGGTCTCATAGAAATGGATAACTGGTGCCAGAGCCATGGCCTTAAGCTAAATGCCAAAAAATGTATAGTCATACCCTTTGGGAAAAACAAGGTAACCCCTAATTACCACATAGGTGGTAATCCATTAAACACGGAAGACGTTATCAGGGACCTGGGGACCCAAGTTGACAGTAACCTCTCTTTTGACACTCACATTGCCAAAGTGGTTAGGAAGACCTTCTACATTGCCCACCTGATCATGAAGGGATTCACATCCAGATCAGGAGAGGTCATTGTACCCTGTACTCTTCACTTATCAGACCAATGATTGAGTACAACGCCCCATTGAATGTACCTTACCCGACACCTGCAGCAGTTGGAAAGACCCCAAAGTTCCTCACCAAAAGGATAAAGGGGCTCAAACATATGTCATCGCTGCCCGACTGAAGAAACTCCAGCTCTGTTCAGTCGCATACCGCCTGCTCAGAGGTGATCTGTGCCTGACATACAAGGCCATGTCCAACCCGGAATTAATGGACATGCTCCACCTCAAAAAATCCAAATCCACCAGAGCCATGAGAGCAAGAGACTTAAACCTCAACACGGATATAAATAGGACATGCTGGAGGGACAGATTCATCACCCAGAGACTCCCTACACTATGGAACAGAATCCCAGTCCATGTGAGGCAGAGCCCTCACTGACTCTGTTCAAGAGAAATCTTGACGAGTGGATGGGAGATCGTAGGTTTACCCCGGGAATCATCTCTGTGTCACTGCTGGACAGAGGCACAGCAAACTAATGGGTATAGTATTCTCATCCTAAGGGGTGGTGAAAGCCACACACACTCTGGCTAGGCTTATAAATGCCCTAGGGCAGATAGCCTAGTATGAACCTATGAACCTATGAACAAATAATGACAGCCATTTCAGTTTCAGACTTCATACCCTTCAGAAAATAAATGCTAATGCAAAACTTATTAACTTTCTGTTAATAAGAGCAATATTTAAAAATTGTCCCTACTTTTGGGCCCTTGTCCTCCCATTATTATTGTCTTTGTCCAGATTTCTTGTGCTAAGAGGTTGAGACGTATGAATAGTTTATATGTTGTAAAACATTAGGGAGGAGGGGTCCGCCAAGGCTAGTTGGCCCAAAGAGCAATCATAAACATTGCTTGCAAGAGAAATATACAAGAAGTACCCTATTTTCATGCTTTACTCACAGTTAAGAAAATAATAAGAAGAAAATGATACAATGAAATCTGTCACATTTTAAGTCTTGGTATGGACCAGCCATATCAAGATAACCATCTTAAAGACCATTATGAATGCTCTATATGGTCATTTTGCATTTCCAAACTATTTGGCAGCTAAGACATGGCAGTAGTCTTTGGTCAGTAAGATGGACATAATTTTACAACTGTTAAGTATTGTTTAAAATTTTCTGTTGCCCTGGTTCTCTGATGATAATCAGATTTTGCATTTAATTTATTTACTTTATTTGTTAACTTGATAAGTGAACAAGTACAACACCCTTTTCAGTGACAACCCAGTCCAAAGGCACAACGTAAAAACATTTGAGCATAAAAATCAGCAAGATACATGTATTATAATATGTGAAGGATACAATTAGACAATAGTAGGGATACACATTTTAGGATAAATATTAAAAAATATATACAAACCATTGTATTTTAAATGACAATGAAGTCAGAGTTCCTAAATCAAGTATGTTCATAGATTTTAGACAAGATGAGATGAAGCCTGAAGTTAAAGTATGTAAATCCTGCTCATTTCTTAGCTAATCTGAAAAGTAGTTCTAGGTTCTTGGAGCTATTTTTAAAAAGTTCCTTTCATCTGTAGCAAGTTTAAAGATTAGTCTTGTGAGGAAGAAATGCAGCTTGTTCCATGGTTTTAAAGGGAGCTTTGAATATATGTTTATTAGCAAAGGAAGGCAGTGTTCCTCATTTAGTAACTTAGAAGTTAAAGAACCAAGACATATTGTACATGGCAGTAATTGTAAGTCATGTGACATTTTTGGAGACCATGATAGTAAACAAGGAATCTAACAGTGTGTAAAGTCCAAGCAGTCTTTCTTGCCATGAGAGTCTGTATTTATTTGTTTCATTGTGTAGAATTTAAGCAGTGCAGCAGTAAATCACAACAGCTGGAAAAATCCATTTTACTTGTAGAGTGTTGAAACAGAACTACGTACAATGAGGTAAACTACCCCCACTTATCACTGGCTATGCAGGTTTTTTAACAAGCCTTAACTGAAAATACCACTTGTATAAGACCTACTGAAAAACAGTCAACTTCCAGCTAGATATTGCTCAATGCAACACAAACAAATTACTTTAAATTGTGTATTATTTGATAAAAGTGCAGATAAAAATCTACTTAGCTCCACTCATGCAGGTCTCAGTTGGCCAAAGCTCACAGTTTAAACAGAAAGCAATTCACTGTACAACTTGTCTAAGACAGAAGCCAAATAACAATGAGGTAAACTATCTCCACTTATCACTGGCTATGCAGGTTTTTTAACAAGCCTTAACTGAAAATACCACTTGTATAAGACCTACTGAAAAACAGTCAACTTCCAGCTAGATATTGCTCAATGCAACAGAAACAAATTACTTTAAATCGTGTATTATTTGATAAAAGTGCAGATAAATATCTACTTAGCTCCAATCATGCAGGTCTCAGTTGGCCAAAGCTCACAGTTTAAAGAGAAAGCAATTCACTGACGTCCCGCTCACCAGGCTGAACAAGGAGAAGGTCACGGTGAGCTGCCTGTCGGGCGCTAGGATCTGCCACATAACACAAGCACTCAGGTCACTCCAAGGCAAGTACAAATATGACTCAGTCATTGTCCATGCTGGTGTGAATGACCTGAGACGTACCTCCCTGGACTACATGAAAAGATACATAGAGGAGCTCTCTGAGCATGTAGCCCAGGCTGGTATGACCCTGACCTTGAGTAGCTTCTTACCCTCACCAAGAATGATGCCACAATATGAAGACAAGATGATCAATTTCAACAATTGGCTTAAGTATTGGTGTCATTCAAAGGGGATCCAATGCCTGTCAGCCTGGGATGACATGCTCGACAAGCCACGATGCTTCGCTAGGGACGGCTTGCATCTATCACCCCTGGGTTTTCAGATATTGGCAAAGGCTCTTGCTACCCCATAGTGCCTTTTTTAGGCAAGGCTCAAAAGACAAACCCACCTCCATAGGTATCACAAGCGATAAGAAACTAAGAGTAGTGCTACTCAACGCCAGATGTCTAAACATCAAGATGCATGCACTCGAAATTCTCCTTAGCATGGAGAACATCGATATCTGTGCAGTAACAGAAACCTGGTTCAGGGCTCCCGAGAGCACCCCAGCACTACCAGGTTATACCTCATACCATGCTTTTCAGCCCCAAAACTTGGACCGAACCACAAAAGAAGGGGGAGTATCAAAATTCGTCAAAGATAACCACACCTCCAGGTTGGTGGCACAGCACGAAGCATCAGAGACTATCCATGTGCAACTAACAGTGGGTAAAACTGCTTTCCAGTTTATAGACTGCTACAGACCACCCTCCCAAACTCAGGAACTCCACTCGGCTTTCCTGAGAACACTGGAAAATATGAAAGTCTCTCCAAACACCATTATATTGGGCGACTTCAACTACCCAAACATTGACTGGGAGCATTACTCTAGCTCCAACACCCTAGCCCAAAGGTTCCTAGAATTTATAAACTAAAATGCTATGGAACAATTTGCTACCACTCCCACAAGAGGGGAAAACATACTGGACCTGATCATCACCAACATGGGGACTCTGTGCTCCAGACCAGAAGTGTAGCCCTCACTGGTAAGATCAGACCATAAACTAATCTCACTGTATATTCACATCCTGACCCCACCCCCTGCCCAGAAAACCACAGTGAAAAACTTCTCTAAAGCAAATTTCACACTCCTCAAAACCGAGGTGGAATCCATCAAAGTCCCCGGGCCTGTGGAAAATACGGCCCAGACCGCAGAATCCTTTATAAATGCATTCTATGAACACCTTCAGGAATGCATGGATCATGCAATCCCAAATAAAACCAAGACCCAGTCCTCCAAAGTTAGGCATCCTGTCTGGTGGACCCCAGTCATAAACAAACTATACAATAGAAGGAGGAAGCTACTACATGATAGAGCAAAATCCCAAAAAGGGAAGGCATCTCTGATCAGTATTAGCAAACAACTACGGGCACTCATAAAATCGTCTAAGGCCAGCTTTGAGAGAAAAATTGCACGAGACACTAAGGATAATCACAAGGCTTTCTTTAGTTATGTTAGGAACCTGGGTGGGAATTCCCAGATATGCTCAGAATTAGTCCAAAATGACAAAAAATACACTGAACCCACAGACATTGCCAACATCCTAACTGACAGGTTCAGCGCAAACGTCTCCCCCCCCCACCAAAAGGCAAATATCTATCCCAGCAGAGTGCTGCCCCCCTGACATCTCAGATGCTCTCCAAAGCAAAAAACACAGCATCAATGGGACCAGACAGTGTCCCGGGCTACATCCTACATGAACTCCAAGAAGAGCTAAACCCAAACATAAAACTACAGTTCAGTCTCAGCCTTACTACAGGATATGTACCCAAAGAGTGGCGTACAGCAACGGTGGTCCCTCTCCACAAAGGTGGTGCCTCAACGGATCCTGGAAACTATCACCCCATAAGCCTGACTAGCTTGGTCTGCAAAGCTGTGGAAAGGATCATCATGGACCTTATAAATATAGATATTGGGGACCTACAGACACTGGATCCTACCCAGTACGGCGTTGTTAAGGGCAGATCCTGCCTCTTAAACCTGGTCGATTTCTTTGAAACAGTCACCAAGGCCATTGACGAGGGGAAGGTGGTCCACACAGCCTACCTGGACCTCGCAAAAGCCTTCGATACAATACCCCACTCGGGCATTATAGATAAGCTCACCAGCTTAAATATAAACCCTAGGTCACTAGTTGGGTTGAAAACTGGCTCAAGGACAGAACCCACATGGTTAGAATTGCTGGAGCCATGTCAGACTCCAAACCAGTTACAAGTGGCGTCCCTCAAGGCTCAATCCTGGGACCTCTCTTGTTCGGTATATATTTCTCAGAGGTACAGGCCAACACGGAAGGACTGTGGCTGACCAAGTTCGCAGATGACTGCAAACTGGGCGCCATAATCGACTCTCCAGCCGACACAAGCATCCTCCAAAAGGGCCTCATAGAAACAGACAACTGGTGCCAGAGCCATGGCCTCAAGCTGAATGCCAAAAAGTGTATAGTCATCCCCTTTGGCAAAAACAAAGTGCCCACAAATTACCCCATACGTGGTAATCCATTAAGTACGGAAGAAGTAATTAGGGACCTGGGGACCCAAGTTGATAGCAATCTCTCATTTGACAACCACGTGGCCAAAGTGGTTAGAAAAACATTTTATATAGCCCACCCAATCATGAAGGGATTCACATCTAGATCAGGGGAGGTCATCATGCCTCTTTACTCATCCCTCATCAGGCCCATAATTGAGTACAATGCCCCTTTTGGGATGTACCTTACCAGACACCTGCAGCAACTGGAAAGACCCCAGAAGTACCTCACCAAGAGGATCAAAGGGCTCAAACAGATGCCATATGCTGCCCGGTTAAAGAAACTCCAGCTCTACTCAGTGGCATACCGCCTGCTCAGAAGCGATCTGTGCCTGATGTATAAAGCCATGTCCAACCCGGAATTAATGGACATGCTGCACCTCAGAAAATCCAAATCCCATCGAGCTACACGATCGAGAGGCTTGAACCTCAGCACTGAAATAAATAGGACATGCTGGAGGGACAGATTCATAACCCAGAGGCTCCCTTCACTCTGGAATAAAATCCCAGTCCAGGTTAGGCAGAGTCCCTCATTGACTCTCTTCAAGAGGAATCTTAATGAGTGGATGGGGGATCGTAGGTTTACCCCGGGTATCACTTCTGTGTCACTGTTAGACAGAGGCACAGTATACTAACCTCGAAAAAGGGCATAGCAAAATTAATTTAAAATGGGTGGCAAAAGCCAAACACACTCTGGCTAGGCTTATAAATGCCCTAGGGCAGATAGCCTAGTATGAACCTATGAACCTGTGAAGAAGACTCACAGCTTCATAAAAAATAAATAAAAAATAATGTGCAAACTTCAATAGGAATAAGAACAAAGGGAACAGATATTGAGGCTACAGAGTGATGTTACTTCACTGTGGAGGTGGTAGATTCATAGAATAAATAATGTGATGGAGATCTGAGACAAAGAAGAAGAACTGCCTTAAACATAGCTGATACACAACTTTTTTAACCAATAAGAATATCTAAGTAGATAAAGGAATTGTCCAGATGAAGAGGAATACAAATGTGACCTTGTTAACTAAACCATAGTTGAGGTATAAGTGCCCTAGTGTCCTTGCTTCTGTCAACTATGGTTATCTTTCATTCATAATGGCAGCATCTTTTGTGAAATCTACAAGGCTAGGGAGTTTGAAGATAGGGAGATATGGATAACTCATCTCTCCTATGTCACCACTGGAAGTTCAGATCCCATTCCAAGACTAAAGCTGGAAACAATGGTGACATTCTTATTATTTTTGTTCAAATAAAGCCTGTCTGTTTCACTATAACATTATTTTAGTCCACCAGTTCAGTAAATCATTTATGTGTCTGAGACCCCCAAACTACTCTGAATCTTAGCCATCAAGAACTAGGTCAGATGAAGCAAGAGTTAGCTTTCTGGTGCCAAAGTATCTTGCAATGTACTGTTTGTACAATGAACAGTATACCCCTGGCACATGAGCCTGCAGGAAGTTTATTTATTTCTGATTTGCTCAGACTTTTATTCATAAATGGCTATTCTGTGACTTATACAAAAACAAACAAATAAAAAATAAAAAGAATCATGGGAAGTAATTCATGCCACAGTTATAGCATTTTTGTGTGTGTGTGTGTGTGTGTGTGTGTGTGTGTGTGTGTGTGTGTGTGTGTGTGTGTGTGTGTGTGTGTGTTTGTGTGTGTGTATGCATGCATACAATGCCTGTGTATATGAGTTTGCACGTGCTGATTTCCTTCCAAGTAAGTTTATAATAGTTTATCCAGCCATCTTAGTGTTTGCCTGTCATGGCCTGTCCTATTTTTGCTATTAATAGTAACTCTACATGAATACAGATGAAGACTCTACATGAAAATAGTGATGCCACTACCTGTTTAGAAATTAATTAAGTTTTATGTTGTCTTGCATCACTTGGGTGCACAGTAGGCTTCTCTTCTCTGTCTCTGTTTATTCACATACTGACTGTGTTTCAATTTCCTTTCTGCACAATCACAAAGCCATAAGACTTGTGAAATTAACTATTTTACATTTCAGGCATCAAATGGCCAATTAGATGTGCAGTGCAGGGGGAACTCCCTAAGAAGGGAGTTCTGCAGTGCAACAACCCTGTTTGTTCTCTATTTATCAGGCCCCAAGAAATACTTGACCTCCAGACTATTCTGAAAAATCACTGCTTATTAATGTCCAAACAATTGTATGCATTCCTGAGGTGCAGTACTCCTTCCCCAAAATTAGGTATAACAGGCTATACAGGATACTCCCTTTCAACTGTCACTGATAACATCATTGCTGCATCCCCAGACTTTGTGAGAAGGTTTGTATAATGTCACTTGTGGCCAAAACCGTGCTATAGTCAAACATTTATTTGGATTGCTCAAGACGTGCTTCAGAGGTGTATTACAGCAGTCACCTGACAAGGTCAGCACTAACTTTGCTGTGTGTGCCATGGGACACAACATGATTGCCAGGAAGCAGAATGTTTAGGCTGTGCTCAGGCAACAAGGTCCACCCCTGGCAACTGCACCTTAACTGTCTTTCACAGGAGACAATAGTGACAGCAGTGGCAAGGTGGATGTTAGAAAATGACAGTCCCCCCAAATGGACACAGAACCCAGTATAGGTTAATGCAAGTATGGTGACAGTGTCTGGTACAGATCTACATATCATTACAGGACACAAGTAGCAAAATAACACAAAACAAATTGAACCATGCAGTACAGTATAGTAGTTGCAATGTTGAAACATGAGCGGACTGTAAGATGTGGTACATGGTCTGCTCATGCTGTGCAATCTTTACCACACAGCAACAACAGAAGCAGAAGAGTGGGTTTGGCAAACTGTTCTTATTACCACAGGTAACAGGGGCCACACCACACAATGGCAGAGAACATACAGGGAAAGGCAAGGGAAATACATAGATGTTTAGGAATTACCAGACCTCACCATCATCCCAGAAAACATCCTTGGATTGGTCCATTTTACTGTATGTGCCATAGGGCATTCCACAGAGGGTCCCCACATTGTTCCAAAGTATGCCTGTGACCTTGTATGAAAAACACTAGTATACAAGGGAAAACAACTATTCTATTCCTTTGCAGAACAATGATTTATAAAGAGTACCAGCTCAGAATTGGGTATTGAATGTGTTTATGTAATGTGAACTACCTCTTGCATGTCATACGTGTTGTTATTTTTTTTCTTATGTTATTCTTTGATACCGCTGTATCTATGTTATTTGCACTGGATTTCTCTCATGAGCTGACATTTGTAATTTCATTTGGGCTGCAATTGTGTGGTCCTAAACGACAGTAAAGTTTCTTTGAATCTTGAATCTTTGAATCTTTGGTAATGCAATTCTAGAGCTTGGTCTATTGTTAGCCTGACATTTTAATAGACAGAATCTTGTGCACTAGTACAAACAACAGTTTGATTTTCTCAGTTGACAAGGGCATAAACACAGAAGGAAAACTAGTTTGCATTCAAAAATGTGCATGATGACTGGACAAGGAAATTAGTTTGTCCATTGTAAATCCAGCATTACTACAGGGGCATATCTGGCTAATAATCAAAAGAAAGCAGCCAAAGTCACTGCAGCTGGAGCCACTGAAAACAAAAGCTACCACATCCATTACTCAGCTAAATGACGAAATATATGAATGTAAAGCATAATCCACCGTCATCACTCAGCTAAATGGGAGATATGTGAATGTAAAACATGATCCACATCCATCACTCAGCTAAATGGGGAGATATGTGAATGTAAAACATGATCCACATCCATCACTCAGCTAAATGGGGAGATATGTGAATGTAAAACATGATCCACATCCATCACTCAGCTAAATGGGGAGATATGTGAATGTAAATCATGATCCACATCCATCACTCAGCTAAATGGGGAGATATGTGAATGTAAAACATGATCCACAGTCATCACTCAGCTAAATGGGGAGATATGTGAATGTAAAACATGATCCACATGCATCACTCAGCTAAATGGGGAGATATGAGAATGTAAAACATGATCCACATGCATCACTCAGCTAAATCCGGAGATATGTGAATGTAAAACATGATCCACATCCATCACTCAGCTAAATGGGGAGATATGTGAATGTAAAACACGATCCATATACATCACTCAGCTAAATGGGGAGATATGTGAATGTAAAACATGATCCACATCCATCACTCAGCTAAATGGGGAGATATATGAATGTAAAACATGATCCACATCCATCACTCAGCTAAATGGGGAGATATGTGAATGTAAAACATGATCCACATCCATCACTCAGCTAAATGGGGAGATATGTGAATGTAAAACATGATCCACATCCATCACTCAGCTAAATGGGGAGATATGTGAATGTAAAACATGATCCACATCCATCACTCAGCTAAATGGGGAGATATGTGAATGTAAAACATGATCCACATCCATCACTCAGCTAAATGGGAGATATGTGAATGTAAAACATGATCCACATCCATCACTCAGCTAAATGGGGAGATATGTGAATGTAAAACATGATCCACATCCATCACTCAGCTAAATGGGAGATATGTGAATGTAAAACATGATCCACATCCATCACTCAGCTAAATGGGGAGATATGTGAATGTAAAACATGATCCACATCCATCACTCAGCTAAATGGGGAGATATGTGAATGTAAAACATGATCCACATCCATCACTCAGCTAAATGGGGAGATATGTGAATGTAAAACATGATCCACATCCATCACTCAGCTAAATGGGGAGATATGTGAATGTAAAACATGATCCACATCCATCACTCAGCTAAATGGGGAGATATGTGAATGTAAAACATGATCCACATTCATCACTCAGCTAAATGGGGAGATATGTGAATGTAAAACATGATCCACATCCATCACTCAGCTAAATGGGGAGATATGTGAATGTAAAACATGATCCACATCCATCACTCAGCTAAATGGGGAGATATGTGAATGTAAAACATGATCCACAGTCATCACTCAGCTAAATGGGGAGATATGTGAATGTAAAACATGATCCACATCCATCACTCAGCTAAATGGGAGATATGTGAATGTAAAACATGATCCACATCCATCACTCAGCTAAATGGGGAGATATGTGAATGTAAAACATGATCCACATCCATCACTCAGCTAAATGGGGAGATATGTGAATGTAAAACATGATCCACATCCATCACTCAGCTAAATGGGGAGATATGTGAATGTAAAACATGATCCACATCCATCACTCAGCTAAATGGGGAGATATGTGAATGTAAAACATGATCCACATCCATCACTCAGCTAAATGGGGAGATATGTGAATGTAAAACATGATCCACATCCATCACTCAGCTAAATGGGAGATATGTGAATGTAAAACATGATCCACATCCATCACTCAGCTAAATGGGGAGATATGTGAATGTAAAACATGATCCACAGTCATCACTCAGCTAAATGGGGAGATATGTGAATGTAAAACATGATCCACATCCATCACTCAGCTAAATGGGGAGATATGTGAATGTAAAACATGATCCACATCCATCACTCAGCTAAATGGGGAGATATGTGAATGTAAAACATGATCCACATCCATCACTCAGCTAAATGGGGAGATATGTGAATGTAAAACATGATCCACATCCATCACTCAGC
>NC_056743.1:1254949856-1255029856 GCF_019279795.1 Protopterus annectens
CCCAACACCCTAGCCCAAAGGTTCCTAGAATTTATAAACTCAAATGCTATGGAACAACTTGTTACCACTCCCACATCAGGGGAAAACATACTGGACCTGATCACCAACATGGGGACTCTCTGCTCCAGACCAAAAGTGTATCCCTCACTATTAACATCAGACCATAAACTAATCTCACTGGATATTCACATCCCGACCCCACCCCCTGCCCAGAAAACCACAGTGAAAAACTTCTCTAAAGCAAATTTCACACTCCTCAAAACAGAGGTGGAATCCTTCAAAACCCCCGGGCCTGTGGAAAATACGATCTGGACCGCAGAATCCTTTATAAACCCATTCTATGAACACCTTCAGGAATATATGGCTCATGCAATCCCAAATTAAACCAAGACCCAATCCTCCAAAGGCAGGCGTCCTGTCTGGTGGACCCCAGCCATAAACAAACTATACAATAGGAGGAAGCTACTACATGATACAGCAAAATCCCAAAAAGGGAAGGCAACTCTGATCAGTATTAGCAAAAAACTATGGGCACTCATAAAATAGTCTAAGGCCAGTTTCGAGAGAAAAATTGCACAAGACACTAAGGATAATCACAAGGCTTTCTTTAGTTATGTTAGGAACCCGGGTGGGAATTCCCAGATATGCTCAGAATTAGTCCAAAATGACAAAAAATACATCGAACCCACAGACATTGCCAACATCCTAGCTGACGGGTTCAGCGCAAACTTCTCCCTCCCCTCCCCACCAAAAGGGCAAATATCTATCCCAGCAGAGTGCTGCCCCCCTGACATCTCAGATGCTCAATTAAGAGCCGCCCTCTCCAAAGCAAAAAACACAGCATCAATGGGACCAGACGGTGTCCCGGGCTGCGTCCTACATGAACTCCAAGAAGAGCTAAACCCAAACATAAAACTACTGTTCAATCTCAGACTTACTACAGGATATGTACCCAAAGAGTGGCATACAGCAACAGTGGTCCCTCTCCACAAAGGTGGTGCCTCAACGGATCCTGGAAACTATTGCACCATAAGCCTGACTAGCTTGGTCTGCAAAGCTATGGAAAGGATCATAATGGACCTCATAAATAAAGATATTGGGGACCTACAGACACTGGATCCTACCCAGTTCGGCTTTAAGGGCAGATCCTGCCTCTTAAACCTGGTCAATTTCTTTGAAACAGTGACCAAGGCCATTAACGAGGGGAAGGTGGTCCACACAGCCTACCTGGACCTTGCAAAAGCCTTCGATGCAATACCCCACTCGGGCATTATAGATAAGCTCACCAGCTTAAATATAAACCCCTATGTCACTAGATGGGTTGCAAACTGGCTCAAGGACAGAACCCACATGGTTAGAATTGCTGGAGCCATGTCAGACTCCAAACCAGTTACAAGTGGCATCCCACAAGGCTCAGTCCTGGGACCTCTCTTGTTCGGTATATATTTCTCTGAGGTACAGGCTAACACGGAAGGACTGTGGCTGACCACGTTCGCAGATTACTGCAAACTGGGCGCCATAATAGACTCTCCAGCCGACACAAGCATCCTACAAAAGGGCCTCATAGAAACAGACAACTGGTGCCAGAGCTATGGCCTCAAACTAAACGCCAAAACGTGTATAGTCATCCCCTTTGGCAAAAACAAAGTGCCCACAAATTACCACATAGGTGGTAATCCAATAAGTACGGAAGTAGTAATTAGGGACCTGGGGACCCAAGTTGATAGCAATCTCTCATTTGACAACCACGTGGCCAAAGTGGTTAGAAAAACATTTTATATAGCCCACCTAATCATGAAGGGGATTCACATCTAGATCAGGGGAGGTCATAGTGCCTCTTTACTCATCCCTCATCAGGCCCATAATTGAGTACAATGCCCCTTTTGGGATGTACCTTACCAGACACCTGCAGCAACTGGAAAGACCCCAAAAGTACCTCAACCAAGAGAATCAAAGGGCTCAAACAGATGCCATATGCTGCCCGGTTAAAGAAACTCCAGCTCTACTCAGTGGCATACCGCCTGCTCAGAGGCGATCTGTGCCTGACGTATAAAGCCATGCCCAACCCTGAGCTGCACCTCAGAAAATCCAAATCCCATCGAGCTACGCGCTCGAGAGACTTGAACCTCAGCACTGAAATAAATAGGACATGCTGGAGGAACAGATTCATAACCCAGAGGCTCCCTTCACTCTGGAATAAAATCCCAGTCCAGGTTAGGCAGAGTCCCTCTGACTCTCTTCAAGAGGAATCTTGATGAGTGGATGGGAGATAGTAGGTTTACCCCGGGTATCACTTCTGTGTCACTGTTAGACAGAGGCACAGTATACTAACCTCGAAAAAGGGCATAGCAACATTCATTTAAAATGGGTGGTGAAAGCCAAACACACTCTGGCTATGCTTATAAATGCCCTAGGGCAGATAGCCTAGTATGAACCTATGAACCTAAATAACTGCTCAGTTACGGCCTCTAGTGTACAAAGTTAAAGAAAAGAAAAAGAGCAATCATTACGTGACTTCATGTGCTTTTTTTTATTTTTGTAGACTCATGGCAAATGCCAAGTCAAAAACAGTTAAAGCATCTATCAAAACAACTTTTCAGATTAATACCACTTAAGTGGAAAGGTTATATTATTGTACGTAATGAAGATTGTTTGTTATTGTACTTGACTACTCATTGGAGCCCTTGGGGTAGGGTGTCAAACAGGAGAGATGCAAGTTTGGAAAATAAACAATGACAATAATACTCTAAAACTAGGCTGGCATGAATGTTCAAAGATAAATCTTTTTTGCATGCAAAAACAGCAGGACAATTTCACTTGTTCATCAAATGCTAATTGTACCTTTGGGCATATAACAGTTGCCAGTAACGTTACCTTTTGGTCCACGGTTATGGGTCATTATTACATTCGACCAAACGGTCCTAAGGTAACCCTTGAATTTGATTCAAAAGTTTCTATTAAATGTTGTCAATTTCCTATATTTTATTTGGGAAAAGGTGAAAATTCAAAGAAACATCCACCATCAACACGGCTAGTCTTCACTTATGTGAAGAAATGTGGTAATCAAACCATAGAGGGAATTAGTATTCCTCCCAATAATACAAAAGTATAACTAAATGTTACTACTGGAGTTTCTGTAATATATGTACTAATACCACAGTCGTTACAGGCAGCATACACACTGGGCATATGTTTTATCAATATTAACAGGTAAACCTATCGCTGTAGTAATTGGTCATTTTGGACCATTTCTAGCTCTTTTGAAGTTCCCTGGTTAAAATCTGCCTCTGGCATGTTTTTGAAGCCATATTGCTCAGACACAGCTCCACGTGGTCCTGTTGAGTCTTCCTGGCTACAGAGAACTGAAAAAAGAGACTGCTTTCCTGATTTTGCTGTTTTTTAGATTTGTTTTACCTTCTACTGCTTACCTAGAGCAAGCTTTAACTGTTTTCATAGTTATTTACTGCATTTTTTATTATCTGCACTTAAAAGTACATTTTAGTCGAAATTAGTCTAATTCAAGTCGAAAAGTGTTTGTTTGCTGTTTAATTTAATTGTTTGGCTGCCCAGTAAAGTGTGCTAGCCTGTATTACTGACTTATTGCCTTTTCTGCATTTAGCGCAGAGTTGCCACTAGAGCACCATAGGGCAGCGCTGCTTAAACAAGGTTAAACTATTTCTGGCTCCGTAAAGTCTGCTCTTCATTTTTTCCCTTAGAACTACTCTACTTGTAATCTAAACAGTCTATTCTCTATCTGTAAAGCTCAGCACTTGTTCCTAAAGCATTTTTTAGTCAGGTAAAGCACTTCTATATTATACAAAGTACTTCACTAGCTTAAAACCCCCTTGAGTACCCACTTCCCTATAGGCCCTTTCTGACTCAGTTACACAGCAAACCTTTTCATTTCTTCTAGCATGTTGCTAGCGTCCTCTCCTGCTCAGCTGGCGAATCTGGGAATATTGAGGCAATGTTACAATTGCCTCATGTACACAGACAACCCTCTCCTCCTCCCACAAAACACAAATACATGCGAGAGATGCAACTATATAGCCAAACTGGAGGCTGAGCTCTCTCAACTCAGGACTGGCAAAACCAGACAGGAGGAGAAGGTAACCACACACACCATAAACCCAGTCTCACATAGAACTATCACAACTACAAATCAAACACAAAAACATACTCGGAGGCACTGATCAAAAATCTACCAAAACAGCAGAGGCCTCCAAAGCAGACACCCAAACAATTGCCACCTCATGACATAACAAGCAACACATAGATCACAAAGTCAGTGTGTAAATCAGTCACAGCCCTTAAGGCCAAACACAATGCCAGACACACTTGTCATAGGTGACTCCATAGTCAGACACACTGACGTCCCACTCACCAGACTGAACAAGGAGAGGGTCACAGTAAGCTGCCTGTCGGGCGCTAGAATCCGCCACATAACACAAGCACTCAGGTCACTCCACAGCAAGTACAAGTATGACTCAGTCATTGTCCATGCCGGTGTGAATGACCTGACACGTACCTCCCTGGACTACATGAAAAGAGACAGAGGAGCTCTCAGATTATGTAGCCCAGGCTGGTATGACCCTGACCCTGAGCAGTATCCTACCTTCACCAAGAATGATGCCACAATACAGAGACAAAATGATCAGTTTTAATAATTGGCTTAATTTCTGGTGTCATTCTAAGGGCATCCAATGTCTGTCTGCCTGGAATGACATGCTTGACAAGCCATGCTGCTTCGCAAGGGACGGCTTGCACCTGTCACCCCTGGGATTCCAGATATTGGCAAAGGCTCTTGCCACCCCCATAGTGCCTTTTTTAGACAAGGCTCAAATTCTAAACCCACCGCCCTAGAAAACAATAATGGAAAAAAAACTAAGGGTAATGCTGCTCAATGCCAGAAGTCTAAATCTCAAGATGCACGCCCTCGAAGCCCTCCTCAGTATGGAGAACATCGATGTCAGTGCTGTGACTGAAACCTGGCTCAAGGCTCCTGAGAGCACCCCGGCACTATCAGGTTTTACCTCATATCATGCGTTCCGGCCCCAAAACCCGGACCGTACCACAAAAGGAGGGGGTGTATCCATATTCATCAAGGATACTCACACCTCCAGGCTGGTGGCAACTCACGAAGCATCAGAGACCATTCAGGTGCAATTAACCATAGGCAAACTGCTCTACAGTTTGTAGCATGTTACAGGCCACCCTCTCAAAACTCAGGAACCCCACACTGCCTTCCTGAAGACACTGGAGAGTATAAATGTCTCTCCAAACACCATCATATTGGGTGACTTCAACTACCCACACAGACTGGGAACATTACTCAAGCCCCAATACCCTAGCCCAAAGGTTCCTGGAGTTCATAAACTCAAATGCTATGGAACAACTTGTCACCATTCCCACAAGAGGTGAAAATATACTAGACCTGATCATCACAAACATGGGGACAAAATGCTCCACACCGGAAGTATATCCCTCATTGGTGAGTTCAGACCATAAACTAATCTCACTGGAGATCCACATCCCGCCCCCACCCCCAACAAAAAAGACCACAGTGAAGAACTTCTCAAAAGCCAACTTCACACTTCTTAAGACTGGTGTGGTATCCTTCAAGGCCCCTGAGCCATTGGAAACCACAACCCACGCTGCTGAATCCCTTACAAATGCTTTCTACGAGCACCTCCAGGATTGCATGGATCAAGCAATCCCAAATAAAATCAAGACCCTTACCACCAAAGGCAAGCGCCCGATCTGGTGGACCCCAGCCATAAACAAACTTTACAACAAGAGGAGAAAGCTACTACAAAATAGAGCAAGATCCCTAAAAGGGAAGACATCTCGGATCAATACTAGTAAAAAAACTACGATTACTCATAAAACCATCCAAGGCCAACTTTGAGAGAAAAATCGCCAAGGACTCAAAAGACAATCATAAGGCCTTCTTTAGCTATGTTAGAAATCTGGGTGGAAATTCCCAGATATGCTCAGAATTAGTCCAAAATGATACAAAAATCACTGAACCCACAGACATTGCAAACATACTGGCAGACAGGTTCATTGCAAATTTCTCCCCTCCCTCCCCCCCAAAAGGAGAAATATCTATCCCAGCAGAGTGTAGCCTCCCAATCATCTCAAATGCCCAGGTGAGTGCTGCTCTCTCTAAAGCTAAAAACACAGCATCAATGGGACCAGATGGTGTCCCCGGCTGTGTGCTACACGAACTCAATGAGGAACTAAACCCACACAAGGCTGCTGTTTAATCAGCCTTACCACAGGATACGTACCCAAAGAGTGGCGTACGGCAACTGTGGTCCCACTCCACAAAGGCGGTGCTTCTACAGACCCTGGTAATTACCGCCCCATAAGCTTAACAAGCCTGGTCTGCAAAGCTATGAAGAGGATCATAATGGAACTCATAAATAAAGACAAAGGGGACCTACAGACATTGGATCCTACCCAATTCGGCTTTGTCAAGGGCAGATCATGCCTCTTGAACTGGGTCGACTTTTTTGAAAGTCACCAAGGCCATTGATGAGGGTAAGGCAGTTCACACAGCCTACCTTGACCTTGCAAAAACTTTTGACACAACACCCCACTCTGGTATCATAGAAAAGCTCTCCAGCTTAAATGTAAACCCATATGTCACAAGATGGGTTGCAAACTGGCTCAAGGACAGAACCCACACGGTTAGAGTTGCTGGTACCATGTCAGACTCCAAGTCGGTCACAAGTGGTGTCCCACAGGGCTCAGTCCTGGGCCCCCTCTTTTTCGGCATCTACTTTTCAGAAGTGCAGGCAAACATAGGAGGATTGTGGCTGACAGTTTGCAGATGACTGCAAACTGGGCGCCATAGTTGAAAATCCATCAGACACAGATATCCTTCAGAGAGGTCTCATAGAAACGGATAACTGGTGCCAGAGCCATGGCCTCAAGCTAAACGCCAAAAAATGTATAGTCATACCCTTTGGTAAAAACAAGGTAACCCCAAGTTACCACATAGGTGGCAATCCATTAAGCACAGAAGAGGTTATCAGGGACATGGGGACCCAAGTTGACAGTAACCTTTCTTTTGACACTCACACTGCCAAAGTGGTTAGGAGGACCTTCTACATTGCCCACCTGATTATGAAGGGATTCACATCCAGATCAAGGGAGGTCAATGTTCCCCTGTACTCTTCACTTATCAGACCAATGATTGAGTACAATGCCCCATTCTGAATGCATCTTACCCGACACCTGCAGCAATTGGAAAGACCCCAAAAGTTCCTCACCAAAAGGATAAAGGGGCTCAAAAATATGCCATATGCTGCCTGACTGAAGAAACTCCAGCTCTATTCAGTCGCATACCGTCTGCTCAGAGGTGACCTGTGCCTGACATATAAGGCCATGTCCAACCCGGAATTAATGGACATGCTCCACCTCAAAAAATCCAAATCCACCAGAGCCACAAGAGCAAGAGACTTAAACCTCAACACAGATATAAAAAGGACGTGCTGGAGGGACAGATTCATCACCCAGAGACTCCCTATGCTGTGGAACAGAATCCCGGTCCATGTGAGACAGAGCACCTCGCTGGCTCTGTTCAAGAGGAATCTTGACCAGTGGATGGGAGATCGTAGGTTTACCCCGGGGATCATCTCTATCACTGCCGGACAGAGGCACGGCAAACTAATGGGTATAGTATTCTTCAACCTAAGGGGTGGTGAAAGCCACACAACTCTGGCTAGGCTTATAAATGCCCTAGGGCAGATAGCCTAGTATGAACCTATGAACCTATGTTCATACAGACCATTTGGTTAAAATCACTTCTACCTGTAAAAAGGTAGGCAGACAGTATCAAAAGGTTGTAGTACATTTTAACATCACATTCCCAGACACAGGCAGATGCCGATATAAAAGGGCATGGTATGATACTCTGTTAGGAAGTCTGGGGTACAGGCATGGGTCCTAGTAAAGCATATGGCGTTGAAAATCGATTAAAAGTAGCGGGGTAATCTCTCTCAATGTGCATTTACAAGCATCTTGGAATCAAAAAATATGGAAGACAAACATGCACAGTATAAATTATCAGCAGCAATTTTTAGACAATTATGATGCTATGCAGCTACACCAGGTGAAATTTGATGGTAACATGACAATTTTCGTAAATTGGACAAAATGCACTATGCAATCTTTGTATGTGGAAATTCAGAAAAACAGAGTACAAACTGAACTTATGTTACAAAATGAAAATGTTTGGCAACGATCGTTTAACAAATGGATACCCGATACAGAATGGATTAAGCTATTTACTGAAGTAACATACTGTACTAAGTTTACACATTATAATGTTACTGATACCACTATTGTGTGTCAATTTACTTTCTCATACCAGAAGGGTATGAATATTGGTTGCCACAATTTGAAGGTAATTATATAGATGAGAGGAAAACACAAAATTGAGTATTGTACACAGACTCAAAATAAACTAACCTGTGGACAGCATTCGCCTGCCTATGAACCATGCTTACTGCAGCATTCTGTTAATTTGTGTAAAAAAAAAGAGACTATTATGCTTTCTTTTCAAATGTTTATAGAAGTGGTTCCTCAGTATATTTGTCTGGTTACAGATCAAGACGTAGGTCATAATTTAAAATTACCCTTTGTAGGATGTTTATCACATGTTGATTTTCTTACATGGAATAATAAAAGCTGTGTGTTTATTGAACCCAGGGCGGCCACGGTGGTGCAGCAGATAGCATTGTCGCCTCATAGAAAGAGATTATCTAGTTCGATCCTCGGCTGGGGTACCTTCTGTGCGGAGTCTGCATGTCCTCCCTGTGGTTGCGTGGGTTTCCTCTGGGTGCTCCGGTTTCCTCCCACATCCCAAAGACATGCTGTAGGTGGATTGGACACACTGAATTGGCCCTAGGTGTGTGTGTGCCTTCCGTGGAAGGTTGGGCACCGGGCTGGCAACTCGACACTGTAAAACTCTACTGCCAATCATGAGTGGACAGGTGATCCGCTGTGGCGACCCATAACCGGGAAAAGACAAAAGAAGATGTGTTTATTGAACCCATAGAAGTATATATTTCCAAGAACTGAAATTATGACTCAATACAGCTTCCCAATATAGCTGTACTCTTGGATAATTTAAAAAACAATAAACAATATTAAAATTCTCAGATAGTATTTGGAAAAAAGAAATAAAAGTATTCTGTACTGTGAGGCATTAAGCATCATTGCAAAAGATGAACTACTTAGTTTGGCTGAAAAGACCAAAAAAGACACTGTTCACAATTGGTGAGATATCTTACTGGTGGTCAAAATCAAGGAAAAACCTGTTAAATTGATCGATGCATACCTGTTTTAGTAGTGTTAGGCATTATAGTCATACTATCTGGAATTGCTACCTAAGTTGTCATTTACGAAAACCTTACAGGGTTCAGTAAATCATGATGGTTAACCTAAATAAACTGGAGAAAGTTTCAGTGTGTACCACTACAGAAAATTGAAAATGAACAGCCGTTTTCAGCTTTTTAAATGAAAAGAGGGAATTGTGAGAGAGTAAAAGAAAGTACAGTTGTGTACCTACCATAAATATAGATGTTCGAGTGTATTCACTGTGCAGTCATTACACTTGGGGTTATCCTGCTGGCAGGCTACCCGCAGTCGGCCTGAATTTTCAAAGTCCTGGTCCGGCGTCTGTTGCTGTTGCCTCTTCCCTGACGTCAGTGCGCCAAGGGTATAAAAGATGCAGCCGACACCATTTTCTTCAGTTTTTCTTGCCCCAGATGTCAGGTGCCCCCAAAAAGGTAAGCTAAAAATTCTGCTTATAAAAAAAAGCATGCAGTAACCATCATTACCTTCATCTACAAACAAATACACCACATAGGTTGTATAGAATAGAGAAGTACAGATAAGTCCCAGCAATGAAAAGGGGGATGGAGGAAGGGTAACCTGGACTGCAAACAGTGAATACACTCGAACATCTACATTTAGGAGTGGCTATGAGGCCCTGCAGAACTGCAGTGGCAAAGCCTGCTCTGGATTTAGAGTAAAGAGGTAAGTGGTAGTGCTTTGTAAGTGTGCACTGAAGTCCAAGTTGCAGCCTCCAAAATATCCTTGATCGGTACTCCTCTGAGGAAGGCTGCTGAAGTGGCTGCTGCTCTGGTTGAATGTGGCCTAATGCCCTTAGGCACTGATTTGCCATGTTGTGAATAGCAGAAACTAATGCAGTGGCCTATCCATTTTGAAATAGTTTGCTTTGAAATAGCCTTTCCTTGTGATCCTGCAGAATATGCCACTAAAAGTTGCTCAGTCTTTCTGAAAGCTTTAGGTTTGCCCAAGTAAAGTGCAACTGTCTGTGTATGTCCAAAGAATGCGGAAGTCTCTCCCCTTTATTCTGTGAGTTTGGATAAAAAGGTTGACAAATGAATGGTTTGGTTAAGAGCCACACTGGACACTACCTTAGGCATAAATGTTGGGTTTGTCCTTAGAGAAACCTTGTCCGGATGGAAAAATAATAAAAGGTTCCACAGCCATTGTAACTCCGAGACTCTTCTTGCTGAAGTTATTGCTAGGAGCAGAGCTGTTTTCCATGACAAGAATTTTATCTCAGTTGTATTGGCTGGCTCAAAAGGGGGCAGTATGAGCTTTTCCAAGACAAAATTGAGGTCCCATGCAGGTATTGGTGGTCTCCTAGTAGGTCTTATGTTTTTGGCCGCTCTGAGGTACTGCCTTAGCAGTGGATGTGAAAAAATATGTGGGTCCGTACTGCAATGAGCTGAAATGGCACAGGCATGGATCTTAATTGAGGAGAAAGACAGGCCTTTGTCCGGTATCTCAGCTAGGTATTGTAAACGCTGAGGAATATTTGGTACAGGCGTGTCAATTTCTTCTGCCTGGTTCCAAGCACAGAATTCTCTTCCATTTTTCTGCATAAGAGTTTCTGGTGCTGGGCCTCCTGGCTTCCAAAACAACATCCATAACCGCTTTAGAGAGAGGTGTGTTCTGAAAGGTTACATTATCCGCCATGCAGCCAGATTTAGAGTTCTGAGTTGGCTGTGCAGGATCTGATTGTTTTATTGGGTCAGTAAATGTAATGCCCAGGCTGAGCCTTGAGACAAGCTCTTCAGGACTGGGTACCAGTGCTGGCGTGGCAAATCCAGAGCAATCAGTATAATTTTTGGCTTCTCTTGTCTGACCTTTAGGAGTACCCTTGGGGAGGAGAGGCAGTGGAGGAAAGGCATATACTGTAAGGGTTTACCAGCTGATTGACAGGGCATCCACATTCCATGCTTGTTTGTGATAAGTCCTTGTGCAGAATTCTCTGTAGCTGACTGTTGTGAGGGGAGGCAAACAGATCTATGTCTGGGCATCCCCATTTCCTTGTTATCATGCTGAAGATTTGTGGATCTAGTTTCCACTCATGAGGATCCATGAGGTTTTATGGTTAGTCTGACAGAGAATTTGTCTTTCCTGGCAGGAATTGTGCTTGCAGGTGTACGTGATAAGTCAATGCTGTGTGACTTAATCATGGCTTGACTGCAGAGGTGGTAAGAATGTGTGCCTCCCAGCTTGTTTATGTACCACATGACTGTAGTATTGTCAGTCTATCAGCAGTTGTCCTGGATGAAGTAGATCCTTGAAGGCTGTCAGGGCATTCTGTACAGCTAGCATCTCTTTTTGATTGATATGAAGATGCCTCTGGCTTGCGGACCATGTGCCTGAATACATTTTCCTGCCATGTGGGCCCCCCAGGCATAATCTGATGCATCTGATAGTGTCTGCCTGGCTGCGGGCAAAGTGAATGACTGTCCCTTGTTGTGGTGACAGGCCTGTGCCCACCATCAAAACTCCTGTTGCAGGCAGGGAATGAGGGTAATTAATGTTTCCAGGCTGTGGCATTGTTGAGTCCAAACACTTTTTAGATACCATTTTGTTTCCTCATATGCAGTCTTGCATATGGAATTAGCAGAATGCAGGAGGCCATGTAGCCCACAGCCTGCAGAATTTTTCTTGCAGATAACTGGATCTTTGTTGCCATGCTTTCAAGGTAAGAAGCCAGTTGCCTTTGTCTGGCGTGAGATAAGCCATCTGGGCAGTTGTATTTAAGCTTGCACCCAGGAATATTATCTCGAGAGGGTATTAGTTTTGATTTATTTTTGTTTACTGTGTACCCTAGGCAAATTAGTAATCTTTTTACAAATGCTAGATGCTTTAGTAGGATGTCTTTTTTTCTCTGCTTGAATAAGGCAGTCGTCCAAGTAGGGATATATTTGAATTCCTCTGTCTGCAAAATGCAATTACTGGTGCCATGCATTTTGTGAAGACCCTGGGCACAGTAGATAAGCCAAAGGGCAGTGCAGAGAATTGGTAGTGCATTGAGCCAGCTATGAATTTGAGGTATCTTCTGCACGCTTGTCTGATTGGGACATGCAGGTATACCTCTCTGAGGTTGAAAGTTACAAGCCAAGCCTTCTTGCCCAGCATGGGCAGAAGCTGCTGCAGAGTCAACATTTTGAATTTTGGAACGTCCAGAAAAGTGTTTAAAATAGACAGGTCCAGAATTGGTCTCCAGGCTTTGTCCTTTCTGGGTACTAGGAAAAGTCTTGAGTAAAATCCTTGTCCCTGCTCTTGTTGTGGTACTGGCTGAATAGCTCTCATGTCCATGAGAGATTAAACTTGCTTTTGTGCCTCTGCCCATTGACTGTGTGGCAGGTCTGGCATATCTTTTGCCTTTGGAAGGGTGTGAAAGTAGAACATGTAGCCCTGAGAGACTATATTTAAGACCCATTTGTCCTGGGTGATCATGTGCCAATTTTGTGAAAAAAGTGCTAGCTTTCCCCCTAAGGGTGCTGCCAAAAAACAAGTGCTTGGCATTGGCAGAGGAAAGTCATTGGGACTGTTTCCTATATGGCTGTGATTTGTCCTCTGCTTTTGGAGGTAGAAGCACCACATTGTTTGGGCCTGTATGAGCCCTGGGGCTGTTGTCTGCCTATAGGGCATCTGTATCTGCCTCTTTGTTGCCTCTCTGAAATTGGAAAGGACCAATTCTTAGAAGGCCAGTTCCTGCTAAATCTGGGTGGTTGTACCTGTAAGAAATCCTTCCTGTCTGCATAGATTTCGCTTTATCTTCCAATTTCGTCAACACCTCTTCTGCCTTAACACCAAAGTATCATGCTGTAATGGAGCATCCAATCATTTTGCTTTAACATGATCAGGCAGATTCTGTTCCTTTAATCAATCATGCCTTCTAATGACAGAAAGTACAGTTTTGCACCTACCATAAATGTAGATGTCCGATAGGTATGCATCTGCAGTCATCACATATGGGTTGTCCTGCCTCAGGCAGCCCTTCAGTTGGCCGGATTCCAAAGTCTGGGTCTGGCCTCGGCTGATGTCGCACTTTCCCCGACGTCAGAGCGTCTGGGGTATAAAAGCATCAGCCGACGCCATTTTCCTCAGTTTTTCTTGCCCCAGATGCCAGGTGCCCTCTAAGGAAGGCTAAAATTTGGAGATATGCATTGCAAAAACAAATCCAAACATACACAGTACTATAAAAAACAAATACACCATAATAGATCCCCCCAGCTAGCTATAAGAGGGGTAAGTACCCAAGAAGTATACCACAGAGGGGAAGGAGGGAGGGTAAACCTGACTGCAGATGCATACCTATCGGACATCTACATTTATGGTAGGTACAAAACTGTACTATGTCCTTCAAGGATGCATCTGCAGTCATCACATATGGGTAGAATACCATAGCCAATCTGGGGGTGGAGGTACTAAGTAAAGGATGGTGTAGTTAAGATACCCTGCAGGACTGCCGTAGCAAAGCCTGCTCTGGATCTGGAGTATAAAGGTAAATTGTAATGTTTGGTAAATGTATGCACGGAGCTCCATGTAGCAGCTTCTAAAATGTCCTTGGTAGCCACCCCTCTTAGGAAGGCTGTGGTGGTGGCTGTGGCTCTCGTGGAATGAGGTCTAATGTTAGCTGGCACAGTTTTTCCATGAAAGGAGTAACAAAAACGAATGCAATTTCCTATCCATTTTGAAATGGTCTGTTTGGAAATTGCTTTTCCTTGTGCCCCAGCAGCATATGCTACAAACAACTGGTCAGTCTTTCTGTAACTTAGTTCTGTCCAAGTAGTAGCGCAATGGTCTGTGTATGTCCAGGGTGTGCAGAAGTTTCTCCCCTTTATTTTGTGGTTGTGGGAAGAATGTAGGCAAGTGAAAAGCTTGGTTCAAAGATACCCTGGATACCACCTTTGGCATAAATGTAGGATTGGTTCTCAAAAACTCTGTCCTGATGGAAGATAAGAAATGGCTGCACTGCCATTAAAGCTTGTAACTCAGATACTTTTCTTGCTGAGGTTATGGCCAGAAGGAAGGCAGTTTTCCAAGACAGAAACTGTAGATCTGCCGATGCTGCTGGTTCAAAGGGAGGAAGTGTTAGTTTTTCCAACACAAAGTTAAGGTCCCAAGTAGGTAGAGGTGGTTTCCTTGGAGGATTGATGTTTTTGATTCCTAATAGAAACTGTCTTAGGAGAGGATGAGAGAAGACAGGTGGATTAACATTGTATTCTGCTGAAATTGCTGAGGCATGTATCTTAATGGAAGAGTAAAGACAGGCCATTGTGGAACAATTCTGCCAAATATTCCAGTATATGTGCCATGTTCATCACTGTCACATCTAGGCCCTTTGTTGTGTTCCAAGTGTGAAATCTTTTCCATTTTGCTGAATATGCCCTCCTTGTGGAAGGCCAGCGAGCTTCCATAATAATATCCTTCACTCTCTGGGATAGGTTATCCTGAGGAGGAGTCATGGTATTCTCCAGGCAGTTAGCTGCAAGGTTTTCAGGTTGGAATGCAGAGTCTTGAAATTGTGCTGCGTCAGTAGAAGTGGCCATAGGGGGAGAGACCACGGTTTTGTCTGTGACATGCTCTTTAACAGTGGGTACCAGTGCTGTCTTGGCCAGTTTGGAGCTATCAGAATCACTCTGGGCTGCTCTGTCCTGATCTTCAGTAAGACCTTGTTCATTAATGGGAGAGGTGGGAAAGCATACACTGTTAGAGCTTTCCAGCTGAAAGAGAGAGCGTCCACTTTCCATGCTTGTGGGTGGTATGTCCTTGAGCAGAATTTCTTAAGTTGATGATTGTGGGGGGGAAGCGAACAGATCTATTTCCGGCCTTCCCCATGATTGTGTTATGAGTAAGATGATGTCTGGGTGCAGCATCCATTCGTGTGCATCCATGGTAGTTCTGCTTAAGCTGTTGCCAGTATATTGTCTTTCCCTGGCACGAACTGGGACTGCAGCTGTATAATGAGTTTCAAGGAAAGTTCCCATAGATTCATTGCCAGTCTGCAAAGAGGGTAGGAATGGGTGCCTCCTTGCTTGTTTATGTACCACATAACTGTGGTGTTGTCTGTCCTTATGAGCAGGTGGCCTTGATGAAGGAAAGGTTTGAAGGCCTCGATTGCGTGCATCACTGCCAGCATTTCCTTTTGGTTTATGTGCATGCGCAGCTCTCTTTGTGACCATAGCCCTTGGATACATCTGCCCTCCATGTGTGCTCCCCAACCTTGGTCTGAAGCGTCCGTGGTGATGGTTTGGTTGGCTCTTGGCTTGCTGAAGGGCAACCCGCTGTTCGACTGGCAGGCTTGAGCCCACCACAGAAATTCCTTTTGAAGGCATGGAATGAGTGGGATCAAAGTTTTTAAGCTGTGACTGTGCTGAGTTCATAAACTCCTTAGGTACCATTGTAATTTTCTCATATGCAGCCTTGCTTGTGGAATCAGAAGAATGCAAGATGCCATGCAACCCAGGGCATGCAGGATTTTCCTTGCAGTCAGCTGAGTTTGTCTTGTCAGATTCTTGAAGTAATCCAGTAGTTGTTTTTGTTTTTCTTCTGTGAGAAAGGCCATTTGGGTGGTTGTGTCTAGATCCGCACCCAGAAAAGTTATTCTTTGGGATGGAACAAGTCTTGATTTGTGGATGTTGACTGTATATCCCAAGGCCTGTAGTAGGTGGATGGCATAGTCCAAGTCCTTTAACAAAGTTTGCTTGCTGTCCGCTTGTACAAGTCAGTCGTCCAGATATGGGTAGATTTGAATCCCCTGAAGTCTGCAGTGTGCAATTACTGATGCCAGGCATTTCGTGAATACTCTGGGCGCAGTAGATAAGCCAAAGGGCAATGCTGAGAATTGATAATGCTTTGACCCTGCAAGAAATCTGAGGTGTCTTCTGCAACTTTGTCGGACAGGGACATGCAGGTATGCCTCCTTGAGGTCTAGAGTGACCAGCCAAGACCCCTTGCCCAGCACGGGAAGGAGTTGCTGTAGAGTCAGCATTTTGAATTTTGGCACAATGAGGTAAGTATTCAGTGCGGACAAGTTGAGAATAGGCCTCCATTGATTTTCTTTTCTTGGAACAAGGAATAATCTGGAGTAAAATCCTTGGTCTTGTTCTGAAAGAGGTACCTTTTCTATGGCTTTCATTTGTATTAAGTTGGTAATTTGCTTCAAAGCCTCTGCCCTCTGATTTGGTGGCAGGTCTGGCATGCCTTTTCTTTTTGGCAATGTGTGGAAATGGAACCTGTATCCTTTGTCTATTATTTGCAGTGTCCATGTGTCCCTTGTAATGCTGTGCCAATTTTTTGAGAATAAAGAAAGCTTTCCGCCCAAAGGTGCTTCTAATTGAGCTCTGGTCGGCAGAGTCAAAATAAAGTCATTGAGTCTGTCCTGGTGTAGCAGTTGTAGTTCCTGCACTACCTCTCTGGTTGGGAGGCTGCCACTGACGGCCTCTGTAGGAGCCTCTAGCTTGCCCTCTACCTCTGGCATGCCTATTCCTGCCTCTCAGATCTGTCTGAGTCCGGAAAGGACCAATTCTTAGTAGGCCAATTTCTGCTGAATCTCGGTGGTTGGACTTGCAGAAAGTCTTTGACTGTTTGCACAGATTTTGCCTTTTCTTCAAATTTCTTTAAGACCTCTTGAGCCGTGGAACCAAATAATTTTTGCTTTTCCATAGGAGCATCCAAGAGCTTAGCTTTAACATGGTCTGGCAGAGATTGTTCCTTCAGCCAGGCATGCCTACGTATAACTGCACCTGTCATAGCTGACCTACATGAAGCTTCCAATGCATCATAACCACACTGCAAGAAATGGTTACTAACCTGCTGGGAGTTATGTACCAGATCCTGAAGGGATTTGCGATCAAGGGGTTCAGGAGAGGACAGTTTCTTATGCAATTCATCCAACAAATACTCTTGGTACTGTATCATATGAAATTGACAATTTAATGCCCTCATGGAAAGAGTTGCAGAAGTATAGACTTTCTTACCCCATCTCTCTAATGCTCTGGACTCCCTTTCAGAGGGTAAAGGATTTTTAGCAGTGGCAGCTGCAACCCCTTTTGGGCCCTGGGAAATAGTTTCTGGATCAGCAGAGTGGGCCTTGTACAGGTGTAGATGCGAGTCCGGGACCCTGTAGTACCTGTCAGGTTTGGCAGGAGCCGGAGGGAGAGAGTCAGGGGCTGTACTAGCATAAGAGTACACATCAATGACATTCAAAACAGGAGGTATAGCTAAAGGCCTATGCTGAGGTAAATGTAAAAAGGTCCTTAATCTCTTTCTAGAATCAGAGAATTCCTGACCCTGCCATTGAAAATGTTCTCTCAGAGTGTGATGTCTCTCCAAAGGAAAACTCTTCAGGAGGGGAGGCCGAGGGAATAGATTCTTCAGCATCAGAATCCTCGTAGGCCGAATAAGCCTCCTCCTGGTGGTCTGACAGAGCAGAGCCATCAGTGGACTCATCTGAGGAGTGGGGGTCAGAGGGCTCGACCCTGGGCCTTTTGTCTGGAGGTGGTTGAGAGCCCCTGTCCGGATGAGGTTGAGAACCTCTAATTAATGAGATAAGATCCTCTGCTAGGCTAAGAATCTGTGAGCCAGTAGAAGATCTCAGAGGAAACCTTGGGAGGCAAAGCTTTAGTAAGTTTAGCAGCTTTAGCCCTAGAAAAAGCCTTAATGGACATGGATGCAGGGGGTCTGGCTGCACCACGTGCAGGAGTAGACTTGTCTAAAGGAATGGTGTTGGAAGGCTCCTGGACACCGGTTTCAGTAGGTAATTCAATAACAGACTTGGCTGGGGCCTCCGGGGCCGAGGTAGTCGGTTGTGCGGTTTCGGTAATAGGAAGTACCAAGGACTCTGTTTCAGCCGAGACCGAGACACTCGCGGTAGGCCTGACCGTGGTTTCAGCCGAAACCGCGGCCCGCGTGTGTCGGTCCTTGTCCTTCCGTTTTTTTAACTAAATGCGAAGTCGGAGTCTCCGACGGCATCTTGTAAGCAAAACTAGCCCCAAAGAATTCCTCTGCAAACTCCGACCGACGTCTAAGAGTTCATCGGTTGAAGGAAGCACAGGCTGAACAGGCCGAGACGTCGTGGTCTGGGCCTAGGCAGGGGAGGCAGTAAGAGTGGAAATCCTTATGAGGCATTTGTTTCCCACAAGTTAAACAATTAACTTTATCTGACATCGGCTGAGGCAAGAAAGAGTCCCCAACGGGGTACTTAGCTTTTTCGAAGTCTTCGGTAGCTGAATCACAGGAGCTGGCCGACCGGCACTTGCGAACTGCTTCTGCTTCGGGCACCACGCAGCAAGAAAGACTGAGGAAAATGGCGTTGGCTGATGCTTTTATACCCCAGACACTCTGACGTCGGGGAAAGTGCGACATCAGCCGAGGCCAGACCCAGACTTTGGAATCCGGCCGACCTAAGGGCTGCCTGAGGCAGGACAACCCATATGTGATGACTGCAGATGCAATCTTGAAGGACATCCTGTAACAGCGGCCCTGCAAGAGGCCTCCAGTGAATCAAAACCACATTGCAAAGTATGCTTTCCCACTTGTTCAGCTGCATACAATAAATCCTGCATTTCCTTGTTTTCAGAACATTCAGAATTTGTCAACATCTTCTGTTTTAGCAGTGACATAAAGTATTGCTGATATTTAAGCATATGAAACTGACAATTTAAAGCCCTTACAGCCAAGACAGCAGAAGTGTAAACTTCCCCTCCCCATCTGTCCAGAGCCCTAGAATCCCTATCCAAGGGGACAGGGTTTTTTGCAATAGAGGCCTTGACCCCTTTGGGACCCTGAGATATAGTTTCTGGGTCAGCAGCAGGGTTTTTATATAGAAATTTATGAGAGTCTGGAATACTGTAGTATCTGTCTGGTTTAACAGGTGCAGGAGGTAGAGAGTCAGGATACAGGTCGGACTCTGAAAATACATCTACAATGTCTAAAAAGTACAGGTATGCATCTGCAGTCCTTACATATGGGTAGTCCTGCCTCAGGCAGCCCTTCGGTCGGCCGGATTCTAAAGTCTGGGTCCGGCGTCGGCTGATGTCGCCGTTTCCCCGACGTCAGAGCGCCTGGGGTATACAAACGTCAGCAGACGCCATCTTCCTCAGTTTTTCTTGCCCCAGATGCCAGGTGCCCTCTAAGGAAGGCTAAATTTGGAGAGATGCAAAAAATTCCAAGCATGCACAGTAATATAAAACAAATACACCATAATAGATAACCCCAGCTAGCTGTAAGGGATAAGTACCCAAGAAATACCACAGAGGGGAAGGAGGGAGGGAAAACCTGACTGCAGATGCATACCTATCGGACATCTACATTTATGGTAGGTACAAAACTGTACTATGTCCTTCAAGGATGCATCTGCAGTCCTTACATATGGGTAGAATACCACAGCCAAGCTGGGGGTGGTAGGATCTAAGAAAAAGATGGTGTAGCTAAAATGCCCTGCAGGACTGCCATAGCAAAGCCTGCTCTGGATCTGGAATATAAGGGTAAGTTGTAATGCTTGGAAAATGTATGCACGGAGCTCCATGTAGCAGCTTCTAAAATGTCCTTGGTAGCCACCCCTCTTAAGAAGGCTGTGGAGGTGGCTGTGGATCTGGTGGAATGAGGTCTAATGTTAGCTGGCACAGTTTTGCCATGAAAAGAGTAACAGAATTGAATGCAATTCCCTATCCATTTTGAAATTGCTTGTTTGGAAATTGCTTTTCCTTGTATACCAGCAGCATATGCTACAAACAGCTGGTCAGTTTTTCTGTAAGTCTTAGTTCTGTCCAAGTAGTAGCGCAACTGTCTGTGAATGTCCAGGGTATGCAGAAGTTTCTCCCCTTTATTTTGTGGATTTGGAAAGAAGGTAGGCAGGTGTATTGCTTGGTTCAATGAGACCCTGGATACCACCTTTGGCATGAATGAAGGATTGGTTCTCAATGAGACACTGTCCTGATGAAAAATAAGGAATGGTTGAACTGCCATGAGGGCCTGCAATTCAGATACTCTTCTTGCTGAGGTTATGGCCAGAAGGAAGGCAGTCTTCCAAGACAGGAACTGCAGTTCTGAAGATGCTGCTGGTTCAAAGGGAGGTAGAGTTAATTTTTCCAATATGAAGTTAAGGTCCCAAGTAGGCACTGGTGGTTTCCTTGGAGGATTGATGTTTTTAATTCCTCTTAGAAACTGCCTTAGGAGGGGATGAGAGAAAACAGGTGGATCAGTATTGTATTCTGCTGAAATTGCTGAAGCATGAATTTTTATGGAAGAGTAAGAAAGGCCATTGTGAAGCATTTCTGCCAAGTATTCCAGGATATGTGCCATGTTCATCACAGTCACATCTAGGCCCTTTGTGGTGCACCAAGTGCAAAATCTTTTCCATTTTGCTGAATATGCCTTTCTTGTGGAAGGCCGGCGAGCTTCCATGATGATATCCTTCACTCTCTTGGATAGCTTATCCTGGTGAGGAGTCAAGGTATTCTCCAGGCTGTCAGCTGCAAGGTTTTCAGGCTGGAGTGCAGAGTTTTGAAATTGTGCTGTGTCAGTAGAAGTGGCCATTGTGGTAGAGGCCATGGTTTCGTGCGTGACATGCTCCTTAGCAGTGGGTACCAGTGCTGTCTTGGCCAGTCCGGAGCTATCAGAATCACTTTTGGCTGCTCTGTCCTGATCTTCAGTAAGACCTTGGTCATTAATGGAAGAGGTGGAAATGCATACACTGTTAGAGTATTCCAGCTGAAAGAGAGTGCGTCCACTTTCCATGCTAGTGGGTGGTATGTCCTCGAGCAGAATTTCTTCAGCTGATGGTTGTGGTGGGAGGCAAAAAGATCTATGTCCGGCCTCCCCCATGGTTGTGTTATCTGAAGAAAGATGTCTGGGTGCAGCATCCATTCGTGTGGATCCATGATATTTCTGATTAGGCTGTCCGCCAGTAAAATGTCTTTTCCTGGCACAAACTGGGATTGCAGCTCTATATTGAGTTTTAGGGAAAGTTCCCAAAGATTCATTGCCAGTCTGCAGAGGGTAGGAATGGGTACCTCCTTGTTTGTTTATGTACCACATAACTGTGGTATTGTCTGTCCTTATTAGCAGGTGGCCTTGATGCAGAAAGTGTTTGAAGGCCTCGATTGCATGTATCACTGCCAGCATTTCCTTTTGGTTTATGTGCATGCTCAATTCTTTCTGTGACTATAGTCCTTGAATGCATCTGCCCTCCATGTGTGCTCCCCATCCATGGTCTGAAGCGTCCGTTGTAATGGTTTGGCTGGTTATCGGTTTGCTGAAGGGCAGACCCTTGTTTGACTGGCTTGCTTGAGCCCACCACAGGAATTCTTTTTGTAGGCATGGAATGAGTGGTATCAAAGCTTCTAGGCTGTGACTGTGCTGAGACCATAAACTCCTTAGGTACCACTGTAGTTTCCTCATATGCAGCCTTGCTTGTGGAATCCGAAGAATGCAAGATGCCATGTAACCCAGGGCCTGCAGGATTTTCCTTGCAGTCAGCTGAGTTTGTTTCGTCAGATTTTTGAAATAATCCGGTAGTTGTCTGTTTTTCTTCTGTGAGAAAAGCCATTTGGGTGGTTGTATCTAGTTTTGCACCCAGAAAAGTTATTCTTTGGGATGGAACAAGTCTTGATTTGTGAATGTTGACTGTGTATCCCAAGGTCTGAAGTAGGCAGATGGCATAATTCAAGTGTTTTACCAAAGTTTGCTGGCTGTCCGCTTGTATAAGGCAGTTGTCCAAATATGGGTATATTTGAATCCCCTGAAGTCTGCAGTGTGCAATTACTGATGCCAGGCATTTCGTGAATACTCTGGGCGCAGTAGTTAAGCCAAAGGGCAATGCTGAGAATTGATAATGCTCTGAGCCTGCAAGAAATCTGAGGTGTCTTCTGCAACTGTGTCTGATAGGGACATGCAGGTATGCCTCCTTGAGGTCCAGAGTTACCAGCCAAGACCCCTTGCCCAGCATGGGAAGGAGTTGCTGTAGGGTCAGCATTTTGAATTTTGGCACAATGAGATAAGTATTCAGTGCGGACAAGTCGAGAATAGGTCTCCATTGTTTTTCTTTTCTTGGGACAAGGAATAGTCTGGAATAAAATCCTTGGCCTTGTTCTGTGAGAGGAACCTTTTCTATAGCTTTCATTTGTAATAGGTTGGAAATTTGTTTTAAAGCCTCTGCCCTTTGATTTGGTGGCAGGATTGGCATGCCTTTTCTTTTTGGTAGCGTATGAAAATGGAACCCGTATCCTTTGTCTATTATTTGCAGTGTCCATTTGTCCCTTGTAATACTGTGCCAACTTTTTGAGAATAAAGATAGCTTTCCGCCCAAAGGTGCTTCCAATTGAGCCCTGGTTGGCGGGGTCAAGGTAAAGTCATTGAGTCTGTCCTTGTGCAGCAGTTGTAGGTCCTGCACTTCCTCTCTGGTTAGGAGGCTGCCATTGACGTCCTCTGTAGGAGCCTCTAGCTTGCTCTCTACCTCTGGCACGCCTGTTCTTGCCTCTGAAATCTCTCTGTGTCTGGAAAGGACCAATTCTTAGAAGGCCAATTTCTGCTGAATCTTGGTGGTTGGACCTGGAGAAAATCTTTGTTTGTACAGATTTAGCCTTTTCCTCAAATTTCTTTAAGACCTCCTGAGCAGTGGAGCCAAATAACTTTTGCTTTTCCAGTGGCGCATCCAGAAGCTTTGCTTATGATCTGGCAAAGTTTGTTCCTTCAGCCAAGCATGCCTACGTATGACTGCACCTGTCATTGCTGACCTACATGAAGCTTCCAATGCATCATAACCATACTGCAAGAAATGGTTGCTAACCTGTTGGGAGTCATGTACCAGGATCTTGAAGTGACTTGCGATCTAGGGGTTCAGGTGAAGACAGTTTTTTATGCAATTTGTCTAACAAATACTCTTGGTACTGTATCATATGGAATTGACAATTTAATGCCCTCATAGAAAGAGTGGAAGAAGTATACACTTTTTTACCCCATCTCTCTAAAGCCCTGGACTCCCTTTCAGAGGGGAGTGGAATTTTAGCAGTGGCACTTGCAACCCCTTTAGGGCCCTGGGAAATAGTTTCTGGGTCAGCAGAGTGGGCCTTGTAAAGGAAAAGATGCAAGTCCGGGACCCTGTAGTACCTATCGGGTTAGACAGGAGCCGGAGGAAGGGAGTCAGGGGTAATACTAGACTCAGAGTACACATCATCAATGACATTCAAAACAGGAGGAATAGCCAAAGGTCTATGCTGAGGTAAATGCAAAAAGGTCCTTAATCTCTTCCTGGAATCAGAGAATTCCTGGCCCTGCCATTTGAAACGCTCTCTCATGGAGTGAAGGGTCTCCCCAAAGGACAGCTCTTCAGGAGGGGAGGCCGAGGGAATAGATTCCTCTGCATCAGAATCCTCATAGGCCGTAAAGGCCTCCTCCTGGTAGTCTGATAGAGCAGAGCCATCTGAGGCCTCAGAGGACTGGGGATCAGTGAGCTCAACCCTGGGCCTTTTGTCTAGAGGAGGTTGAGAGCCCCTGTCCGGGTGTGGCTGAGAGCCCCTAATTAAGGAAATAAGGTCCTCAGCTAAACTTAAAATCTGTGAACCTGTAGTGGATCCCTGAGGAATAACCTTGGGAGGCAGAGATTTCGGCTGTTTAGCAGCCTTAGCCCTTGTGAATGCCTTAATGGACATGGATGCAGGAGGCCTGGCTGCTCCACGTGCTGGCGTAGTTTTGTCTAGGGAAATGGTGTCGGAAGCTTCCTGAACACCAGTTTGAGGGAAATTCTATTACCGACTCAGAAGAGGCCTCCGGGGCCGAGGTTGTCGGTTGCGAGGATTCGACGGTCGGAAGTACTAAGGACTCTGTTTCAGCCGAGACAGAGACACTCGCGGTAGGCCTAGGGGTGGTTTCAGCCGAAACCACGGTCCGCGTGTGTCGGTCCTTGTCCTCCCGTTTTTTGGTTAAATGAGGAGTCTCCGACGGCATATTGTAACAGTAACTAGCCCCAAAAAATTCCTCTGTAAACTCCGCCCGACGCCTAAGAGTGTGTCGATTGAAGGAAGCACAGGCAGTACAGGCCGAGACGTCGTGGTCTGGGCCTAGGCAGGGGAGGCAGTAGGAATGGAAATCCTTATGAGGTATTTGTTTCCCACAAGTTAAGCAATTATTAACTAAGTGTTTGATCTGACATCGGCTGAGGCAAGAAAGAGTCCCCAACGGGGTACTTGGCTTTTGAAGTCTTCGGTAGCTGAAGTTACAGGAGCTGGCCGACCGGCACTTGCGAACTGCTTCTGCTTCGGGCACCACGCGGCAAGAAAGACTGAGGAAGATGGCATCGGCTGACGTTTTTATACCCCAGGCACTCTGACGTCAGGGAAACGGCGACATCAGCCGACGCCGGACCCAGACTTTGGAATCCGGCCGACCGAAGGGCTGCCTGAGGCAGGACAACCCATATGCAAGGACTGCAGATGCATCCTTGAAGGACATCAGGTGGAATAGCAAGAGGTCTGTGCTGAGGTAGTAGAAGAAAGTCTCTGAGCCTTTTCGTAGATTCTGAGTAATCTTGGCTCTCCCAGTGGAAATGCTCCTTCATGGTATGCAGGGTTTCCCCCAAAAAATAATCCTCAGGAGGAGAAGCTGAAGGAAAAGATTCTTCAGCATCAGAATCCTCATAGGGAGGAAAAGAGTATCCCCATTCTGAAGAGAAGTCAGAGGAAATGGAAACCTGATCAGAAGAATCATATTCTGTGTCTTGCCTAGGGCTCTTATCAGGAGGGGGATGGGAACCCCTGATCAAAGTAATTAGGTCTTCGGCCATTTTAAGCATCTGTTTCTTAGGCATGAACGTCTGTCCAGGAGAATGCTGTACTTATTTCTGTGTCTTTAAAGCTGTTTTAGATTTTGCCTTGGAAGCTGAGGTTGGCTTGACATATAGCTGTGTAGGTCTGAAAACACCCTCAGAAGCCGATGCCTGCTCAGCGGCTCCGGACCCATCTGAGGGAATAGTTTCCGAGTGTCCAATACCTTGAGTATCCAGAGGCCTAACTGTCTCTACGTGGGAGTCTGACGGGGCCCGTGGCTCTGAGGTAGCAGGCGTCAGGTGTTGCAAAAGCACCTCACAGAACCGGTGACTGGCCTAGCAGAGGCCTAGTCGGTTTTGGACCTCAGATGCCGGTCCTTTTCCTTGCGCTTTTTATACACTCCGGTCGTCAGCTGTTCCGATGGCATTATATAATTAAACCTTCGGCCAAAGTAATGGAAAGCAAAATCGTACCGATGCTTAATAATGCGTTGGTTAAATCTAGCACAAAACCGACAGCTAGCAACATTGTGGTCAGGGCCTAGGCAAGGAATACAGTAAGAATGAAAATCCTTATGAGGTATTTGCTTCCCACAAGAAATACAATTGTTAAATTTTTCTGACATCGGACTGGAGCAAGAAAAAAAGTTTCCCCAACGGGGTACTTAGCTTTATTGAAGACTTCAGATCTGAAATTTGATTTCGAAAATCTCAGGAGTCGGCCGACCAGCACTTGTGAACTGCTTTTGCTTCAGGCAGCGCGTGGCAGGAAAGACTGAAGAAAATAGCGTCTGCTCCATCTTTTATACCCCTGGTGCACTGTCAGGGAAGAGGCGACAGCAACTGACGCCGGACCAGGACTGTGGAATTTAGGCCGACTGCGGGTAGCCTGCCAGCAGGATAACCCCAAGTGTAATGACTGCAACAGTGAAACACGAACACCAGGTTAAAATGGATTTCAGTGGATTTTCTCAAAATGTAAAATAAATGTTCTGCATTTCAGTGTGTAGAGTGCACTCAGCTAACTTGGCAACAACATATAGCTTGGCATTCATTGTTAAGAATCAGAAGTAAAATATTTTACCTCTTATAAACTATGCAGCTTATGAAATTTATTATCTATAAGCAGGTCAAGGCGAACTCTTGTATGCAGCTGTGTCTCGTCAATATGATGTGCAAGATAGGCCAAGGACGAAAGGAGTTAATCTTCAGGAACAGAATGTTTAAGATATGGGAAAAACTGTCAGCAGACCAGCTTAAAAGGAAAAAGACTTACTATTCTGGCAAATTCTCAAAACTGGTGATGCAGGCAGGAAAGACTATAAAGATTGGGACTTTTTCTTTTGTATGAGAGACTTACATTATTCTAAGCTGAAGTACGTTTTTGATGTATATACCTTTCATTGTTAAGCTAGATATAAACCGTATGCAGTAAAAGAATGTCTTAACAGCAGAACTGTCTCAGTGTCTTCATTGAGTAAAGGTACAGACTACCTGAATTGTGTAGTACCACTTTAATAAATGTACCTCGCCAAACCTATGGAAGTTGAAGGGTGTTGCACTAAAAACAGCAGGGACATCTCAAAAAGGACTTCCACTCACGTTTGCAGAATATGCTAGCCAAAGGTGAATGTCTGGCAACTAGGGTTCAACTATCGTGCAGCAATGAATTATGTTAAGCTGAGTTACAGACTGGGACCATTACTCAAATGGCAGCCTCCAAAGAGGCTTTGAAGGACGGCTGTGCTGAAATAGCAGCAGAAACCAGAAGCTTATCGAAAGATGCATCCTTCTGGCCACTGCAGGACTGATGGGGGTCAAGAACTCTTATCTTCCCCTGCATGTCAAAAGCAATTCCCCAAGATTACCTGCATTGCAATACCAATTCACCCTAAGGTTTTTGGATTCTGCAGTACTGGTGCTACAGGACTGGTTTAAAATCCATTCTGAAACCACCCTGCAGTGGAAATGGCAGTTTGCCATCTGGGAAACAAACTTTGTGAAAAATCACACAAGACCAGCAGCATCCTTGTTGCAGAGGTAGCCAAAGGGGCAGGTGCCCCTTTGTAAGCATCAAAAGCTTCTGTCTTAAAGTCACAGAACTTTCTGATCTTAATTTTTAAGGTTTTCTTATTTAAAACAGAGATGCTTTGCCTGCCTTGCAAGTGGAAATGGGATGACCCTTCCCTACACAGAACCAACACTGAAGGTGGAAATCCCCAGTGGGATCTGTTGATAGACTATTGCTGGTCATCTTCTCTGGGGATATCATCAGCCTCAGAAAACCCCAAGCAGCACAATCAAAAGGAGGAATACTACAATATACTACAATAAAATTCTGTGCAACCAAATAAATACAATATAAATGTAACTGCAGTAAAACACAAGAAAAAAAATAAACCCCAGATGGGTATTTATTGTTCTGGATGAGGACTATAGAATGCAGTGATAACTATAGAATGAAAGATTGTGCTCCCTGCTCTCCCTTTCCTACCTAGTATCCCAGCTGATGTCTCTGCTGTGGGGAACAAACAAGGCCAAGCAAGGGACAACCAAAGCTCTGGACGTTAGACTGAATGGAGGACAGCCACTCTGTATGGACACCTCAGCAACTGAGATATTCAAAGTGATCACTGGAAATAGCTGCTAGGTAGTACTATCTATGCAGCACTTTCCAACAGGTGTTGAGCCTCGTAAAGTACAGTTTTGTACCTACCATAAATGTTGGGGCCTTGAGAAATGGTTTCAGGGTCAGCATTATGGCTTTTGTAAAGAAATTGGTGTGAGTTGGGAACTCTATAGTACCTATCAGGCTTGACTGGGGCAGGAGGCAGGGAATCCGGATTAAGGCAAGCCTCCGAGTAAACATCATCAAGTATGTCCAAGACAGGAGGTATCGCCAGAGGTCTGTGCTGAGGTAGCAAAAGAAATTCCCTAAGTCTTTTCTTGGAATCTGAAAAATCTTGGCCTTCCCAATGGAAGTACTCCCTCAAGGTATGCAAGGTTTCCCCGAAAGAAAAATCCTCTGGGGGAGATACAGAAGGAATGGACTTGCTCTGCCATCAGAATCTTCAAAAGGGGAGTACGAGTGTTCCTCTTCATCAGAATGTTCTGAAATAATGGAGCCCTGGTCAGAAGAGGGAGAATCTTCCTCCACTCTGGGTCTCTTGTCCGGAGGGGGTTGGGAACCCCTGATGAGTAATTAAATCCTCAGCCATTTTGAGCATCTGCTTTTTAGGCATGGGACCTGGAGATGGGCCCTGTGCAACAGGCCTTTTGGAATGCATGGCTGATTTGGACTTAGTAAAGGCCTTTATGGAAAAGGAAGATGAAGGTCTGAAGACACCATGGGTGGAAGTGGACCTGTCCACATTAAGAGGCTCAACACTCACAGTGGCTTCGGTAGCTGTAGTCAGGGTATGGGCCGAGGCACCTGCGGTCTCTGTTACAGAAGACACCGCCAGAGAAGTGTCGTCAGTAGTCAGGGGCTGCGTAGGCACCTCGCTGAGAACCGGACCACGTGTAGCCGGTTTTGGCGTGGTGTCGGTGGAGACCGCGGACCTTGCGTGTCGTTCTTTGTCCTTGCATTTTTTAAACAAAACGGTAGTCAGAGTCTCCGACGACATTTTATAATTAAAAGCTTTACCGAAAAAGTGCTGGGCAAACTCCGCCCGACACTTAATAGTGCGTTTATTGAAAGTAGCACAAAAGCGACAGCCCGAGACGTCGTGGTCTGGGCCTAAACAAGGTATACAGAGGGAATGGAAATCCGTATACGGTATTTGCTTCCCACAAGAAATACAATTGTTAAGTTTGACATCAGTCTGAGGCAAGAAAAGTTTCCCCAACGGGGTACTTAGCTTTAAAGAAGACTTCGGTTTTCAAATTTTCGTAATTTCAGGAGCTGGTCGACCAGCACTTGCGAACTGCTTCTGCATCGGGCACCGCGCAGCAAAAAAAGACTGAAGAAAATGGCGTCGGCTTATTGTCTTATATACCCCTGTCGCACTGACGTCAGGAAAGAAAGCGACGACAACCGACGCCAGACCTAGACTTTGGAATTCGGCCGACTGAGGACCCGCCTGACGGCAGGAGAACCCATCTGTTATGACTGCAGCTGTATGCACGATGAACATCTGCAAAGGACAACACACTTGGACAGTGTTGGCTTGGTAACTGCCAACCCTTCCCTATGGCTAAAGGGTGTGAACAGCTGTTCTTTCTAAACTCAAGCACCCACCTTCAAGTAAAGTCAAAGTTAGAAGTGCATGCTCAGACTGTGAAGGGCCTTTCCTTCATGGCTTTTACCCTTCCAAAGAAAACATGCACATGAACAGACTGATTTGAGGAAAACTGTGACATCATCTTGGAAAAGAAATGAAAGTTCTTTCTCAGACACTGCTGATCTTTATGAAAGGTCACACAAAGTTCCCTACAAACAGTCTGCAGCATTTTTCACAAACTCCAATGTTGCTTAACCAGCAGCTCTGAATGGAAAACAAAGTCTATTAAATCACGACATTCACATGCCATAGATCTAATACAGATGGTGATGCAGAAAGTACAGTTGTGTACACTTACCATAAATGTTGATGTTAGAGTGCATTCACTGTTGCAGTCATTACATATGGGTTATCTGCCTGCAGGTAGCCCTCAGCTGGCCTAAATACCAGAGTCTTGGATTCCTGCGTCGGATGTGGTCTCTTCTTCCATGACATCAGGTCGTCAGGGGTATAAAACATGCAGCCGACGCCATTACATCAGTTTTTCTTGCCCCAGATGTCAGGTGCCCCCACAATGGGAAGCAATTATATGTTATGATACACCTCCATCAAAAAGCAAATACAGCAGAAAGCTTAGATACACCAAACAAGAAGAAAAGGTAGAGTCAAGATAAGTCAGGGGGGCTGGAGGGAGGGTAACCAGGACTGCAACAGTACATACACTCGAACATCTACATTTATGTTAAGTATACACAACTGTACTATGTTCTTTGCGTTTCACTGTTAGTCATTACATTTGGGTTGATTCCCAAAGCTAAGGAAGGGAGGAAGATGTTAGAGAGCATTAGGACCAGCTATTAAGCCCTGCAAGACTGAAGCGGCAAAACCAACTCTGGATTTAGAAAAAATAGGCATGTGGTAATGCTTGGTGAATGTATGTACAGAGCTCCAGGTAGCAGCTTCTAGGATATCCCTGGCAGGGACTCCTCTGAGAAAGGCTGTAGAGGTATATGCAGCCCTGGTGGAAAGTGATCTTATCCCCTGTGGGGAGGGTTTTCCACAGTGCTTGTAGCAGAAGTGAATGCAATGGGCTATCCATTTAGAAATGGTTTGCTTTGAAATGGCCTTCCCTTCTGCCCCTGCAGCAAAGCAAACTAGCAGCTGTTCAGATTTTCTGAGAGGCTTAGTCCTGTCCAAATAAAATCTAAGTTGTCTGTGCACGTCCTGAGTGCAGTATTCATTCTCCTTTATTTTGTGGATTCAGGAAAAAGGTAGGCAAATGAATGGACTGATTTAGGGCCACACTAGACACCACCTTGGGCATAAAGGGAGGATTGGTCCAGAAGGAAACCCTGTCTGCATGGAAGATAATGAAGGGCCCCACTGCCATGAGGACCTGTAATTCAGACACTCTTCTTGCTGAAGTGATGGCTAGAAGGGAGGCTGTTTTCCAAGAAAGGAATTTCAACTCTGCAGTAGCAGCTGGTTCAAATGGAGGAAGATTGAGCTTTTCCAATACAAAGTTAAGGTCCCAGGCTGGAGTAGGGGCTCACCTGGGGGGTCTTAAATTTTGGTCCCTCTGAGGAATTGCTTTAGCAGGGGGTGAGAGAAGAGGGGGGGGTTCAGTATTATAATGTGCTGAAATGGCAGAGGCATGAATTTCAATTGACGAGGAGGATATGCCCTTGTGAAGCATTTCTGTCAAGTACTGAAGAATATGAGGTAAGCTGTGCCCATCCAGTCTGGCTCCAGGAACAGTACATCTTTTCCACTTTTCAACAAAGGATTTTCTAGTACTAGGCCTCCTTGCTTCCAGAATGACATCTAGCACCTGCTTACTGAGGAATGCTATTGGAGAGCTCAAGGAATTAGCAAGATTCAGGGATTGAAGCTGAGGGTGCAGAATCTGGCCCACCTGCTGGGACAGCAGGGAAGGTGTCAGAGGTAGGTGCCATGGCTCCAGCAGTATCATAAAGCACAAGAGGGGGTACAAATGCTGGCGTGGCCAGTCTGGTGCAATCAGTATTTTCCTTGGCTTGTCCTGTCTGATCTTTAGCAGAACCTTCGAGAGGAAAGGCAGAGGAGGAAGGTATAAACAAAGAGGCTTTCCCAGGTGAAGGACAGGGCATACACTTTCCAAGCTTGACTGTGGGGAATCCTTGTGCACAATTTGCCCAATTGGTAGCTCTGAGGCGAGGCAAACTGGTCCATCTCTGGAATCCCAATTTGTTCCTCAAGAAGTTGAATATTTTTGGTTCTAGTTTCCATTCGTGTGGGTCCATGAGATTTCTGCTTAGGTCATCTGCCAGTGAATTTAGCTTGCCTGGCAGGAACTGAGCTTGTAGGTGTACTTAGTAGCTCAGGGCTTTGTTCCACAGAGCCACGGCTAGTCTGCAGAGGGTAAGAATGGGTTCCCCCTTGCTTATATACCACACAACTGTGGTATTGCCTGTCTTTACCAATAATCGTCCTGGAAGGATGTGGTCTTTGAAGGCTGTCAGGGAATTCTGTACAGTTAACATTTCTTTTTGGTTGATATGCAGGTGCATCTGACTCTGGTTCCATTTACCCTGAATACACTTGCCCTGCAACGTGAGCCCCCCATGCACAGTCTGATGCGTTTGTTGTTAGGGTGTAGGTGGCAGGAGGTGGAGTGAAAGGGAGCCCTTTGTTGTGGTAGCAGGCCTCTACCCACCAAAGGAACTCTGTCTTTACACAAGGAATGATCAGAATCATTGATTCCAGGTCCCGAGAATGTTGGCACCATAGGCTTTTTAGATACCATTGAATAGAGCATTGTGCCCATCTTTCCTTCTAATGGCCCTAAGATGTTCACCAATCCTGCCTTTTAGCTTTCGGACAGTTTTTCCCACATAGAAAGCATGGCAACTAACACACGTGGCAACATAGACCAACATCGTAGTATTACATCTCCTCCCTGGGCATGATAAAGCATAATCATGCCCATGTATTGCCACATATGGCTCATCATTAATGTAGCGACAAAGTTTACATGACCCACATTTGACCATCAAAGACTTGTATCATCTATTTTTCTTGTCCTCCAGGATGTTTTTAATGTTTTTCCCCCTACTGAATATCACCGTGGGTTGAGCCCCCAACCTTGTCTTGGTGTATTCACTGAAACAAACTTGCCACAATTTTTTAGTTGTTTCAATAAGGGGGTACACAAAGGGTTGTATTTTAAAACAAGTACGTCAGAATTATCCCTTGTGGTAGTACCCACAGTTCTAATACCTGATGTTAAAATAGGAGAAAAAGATGTGGACCTTTTGGAAACCACTTCACGTTTTGTATTTAAAACCAATTTTAGGGGATAACCTCTCTAAAAACATCTCTACTAAAGTGTACATCGCATCCAAGAAAATCTTCTCATCACTAACCAGTCTTGATAACCTCACCATTTGACCCTTAATAATGCTTTTTCTCTGATGGTGAGGGTGGCAACTATTGAAATGAAGTAGGGAGTTGGAATGTGTTTTTTTCCTGTGTATGTTACTTTGTAGCACCTTATCAGTAATCTTGAGATGAATGTCAAGATAGTCTATTTCGGTCTGGTGCCACGTGTAGGTGAATTTAACTAAGGTAGTGGTATGATCTAAGTACTCTACAAAAGCTAAAGGACAGGATTGAACATCTTAGGGCCATTAGAAGGAAAGATGGGCACAATACTCTATTCAATCATAGTGTTGGTTGTCCCAATTTAAAAAATTAATTTTCTTTGTTATTGATCGGGTGGTACCGAACTGTAGGGGTGGCGGTGACAGACTTTTTTGAAAGCAAAGAAGCAAGGTGGCAATTGAGGTTAAACGCCATGCGACCACCAGGACTTAATGAAGGTATTTCCCTCATGTCGATGTTAAAGCAGAGATCTAATAACATTATTTAGCACATTTACTATACTAGGTACAATGTTTATTTTGTATCCGGAACAGGTACACTATGGGACGTAATAGTGTTTTGAATAAGTCTGTAACCATAGTTTGGTATTGTTTCAAACTTCAAAAGTTAAAAGCTAATGTTTTTTTCAGCTTGGGTATGTTTATTAGCATTGCCTGCTGCTATGTTCTTTTATACATGTTTTTTATATATCAAGGTTTTTAATTCATGGAATAAATTTTTATAGTAGTTTTTTTATATGTTCACTCAAACATTTCAACCAATTTTGTTGTTTGTGGAACTTAGTGGGTATGTTTAAATTTGGCTAGGTATTATACGCATTGTTAAATGGATTCTTTGATTTGTTTTAGATGAAATGATTTGCACGAAGCACTTTTTTTTTAAGGGTGGTTCACCTAATGTTATTTTATGGCTGATGATTGGATTATCAATTAATTGTTTGTAAAAAAATTTCACTATTTATTCTGTTGCAGTTACAGGTTTCTTTGACTCTGATGACTCCAATTACTGGCGAAAGCGCTTAGCCGAAAGAACATTTTGTTGTCAATAAAGCTGGTGTGTTCCAGGTCGTTGTTGGGATTATTTCTTTATTTTCCATATTTGAATATTTCTCTGCCTGCAAAATGCAATGGCTGGAGCTAGACACTTTATGAAAATCCTGGGCACAGTAGATAAGCCAAAGGGAAGTGCAGAGAACTGCATGGAGCCTGCCCTGAAGCGTAGGTATTTCCTGCAAGATTCCCTTATTGGAATGTGCAGGTAAGCTTCCTTCAAGTCTAAAGTTGCCAACCAGGCATCTTTGCCTAGCATAGGAAGCAGCTGTTGGAAGCGTTAGCATTTTGAATTTTGGGATTACCAAAAAGGAGTTTAGAATAGAGAGGTCCAGGACAGGACGCCAGGAGCTGTCTTTTCTGGGTACCAGGAAAAGTCTTTAAAAACCTTGTCCCCTTTCTTCTGCCGGGACAGGCTGAATAGCCCTGATATTTAGGAGAGAAAGAACCTACTGGTGAGCCTCTACCCAGTGATTTGGAGGTAGGTCTGGCCAACCGTTTGGGGTTGGCAGGGAGTGGAAGTGGAATTTGTATCCTTGGAAAACTATATTTAAAACCCATTTGGCTCTAGGTAACGAGTTCCTAGTTTTTTGCATGCAGGGCAAGCTTTCCTCCTAAGGGAGCAGGCAGTTGAGCAGGGCTTGGAAGGGTTAAGATTAAGTCATTGTGACATTTTTCCGTGGGGGGTGTCTTACTACCTGATTTGGAAGTGGGAGCCCCCTACTGCTTAGGCCTGTGCACAGCCTGAGACTGTAACCTAGGTGGTCTGCTGTTCCTGGGTTTGGACTGAGAGGACCAATTCTTCGAAGGCTAATGCCTACTAAATCTGGGAGGCTGTACTTGCAGGAAATCTTTAACAGCTTGCATAGATTTAGCTTTTCCTCCATCTTTGAGGACTTCTGCTTTGCTGCCAAACAGGTGATCTTGGTTTAAGGGAGCATCCAGTAATTTAGCTTTAACATGATCTTGCAAGTTTTGCTCCTTAAGCCAAGCATGCCTTTTAAGTACAGACCCAGTGACAGCAGCCCTGTAAGAGGTTTCTAAAGAGTCATAACCACATTGCAAAGCATGTTTACCAACTTGTTCAGCAGAATGCATTAAATCCTGTAATTCTGTGTTCAGCACAATCAGGAATCAACATTTTCTGTTTAAGTAGTCCCATAATATGCTTCTGGTACTTTAACATATAAAACTGGCAATTTAAAGCCCTAATGACCAAAGTAGCAGAAGTGTATACCTTCTTGCCCCATCTGTCCAAGGCTCTAGAATCTCTATCAGAAGGGGTAGGATTTTTGGCAGCAGTAGCCTTAATGCCCTTTGTACCTTGGAAAATGGTATCTGGATCCGAGGTAGGATTCCTGAAGAATCAGAGTCAGGTACTCCAATACCGGTCAGGTTTCCTGGGAGCTGCAGGTAAAGTGTCTGGGGACAGGCTAAATTCCAAGAAATCATCTACAATGTCCAGAACAGGAGGGATAGCTAAAGGCCTGTGTTGAGGAAGGAGGAAGAATTTCCTAAGCCTCTTTTTGGAGTCAGAGTAATCATGGCTTTCCCAGAGGAAATTCTCCCTAAGAGTGTGCAAGGTTTCACCAAAAGAAAAATCTTCTGGAGGGGAAGCAGAGGAAATGGAATCCTCTGCATCAGAATCCTCATAGATAAGGGCAAATCCTGGTAATCAGAAGAAACAGAAATATCAGAATCCTGATCAGAAGAATCAAAAGGAAAATCAGTTCTAGGTCTCTTAGAGGGGGAAGGCTGGCTTCCCCTAATTAAAGTAATAAGGTCTTCAGCCATTCTAAGCATTTTTTAGGCATATGGGCCTTACCATGTGGTTTGGACATCAGTTTTCTAGGCGTGGTCGAGTTTTAGGCCTGGATGAAGATGATGGCATCGGTTTAAAATGCAAGTCTGTAGGCCTGAATACACCCTCAGAAGCCGGTGCCTGCACAGCGGCTCCGGACCCATCCAAGGTAGAGACATCCGCAGGTTGCAGAGTTGAAGAAGCATCTCGCTGCATACTGGACTCCGAATGGGTCTCAGTAGAGGCCAGGTCTCAGTAGAGGCCTGCGAATCTGAAGTAGCGATATCAGGGGCTGCGAAAGTGCCTCACTGAGTACTGGCGGGACTGGCGACTAGCTTAACGGAGGCGCCATCGGCAGTTTTGGACCTATGCGGTCTGTCTGTCTTTATCCTTACTTTTTTTGGGAATATTGGTAGTTGGATGGCCTACCGAAGCCATTTCTGGATAGTACCAAAATAAATTGCTGCCAAAATAGACAGACATAGTTCGGAGGTTGAATAAGGCACAAAACCGACAGCGAGGGATGTTGTGGTCTGGGCCCAGGTAAGGAATGCAGTACAAATGAAAATCTTTGTGGTATTTGCTTTCCACAGGTAAGACAATTGTGAACTTTTACTGACATCAGTTAAGAGTATGAAAAGGGATCCCCAACTAGGTATTTAGCTTTTTTGAAGACCGGTTCTGAAACTCAAAAATGAAAATTTCAGGAGTCAGCCAACCAGCACTTGTGAACTGCTTCTGATTTGGGCACTGCGTGGCAAGAAAGACTGATGTAATGGCGTCGGCTGCATGTTTTATACCCCTGATGATCTGATGTCAAGGAAGAAGAGACAGCATCCGACGCAGGAATCCAAGACTCTGGTATTTAGGCTGGCTGAGGGCTACCTGCGGGCAGAAAACCCAAATGTAATGACTGCAATAGTGAAACACAAAGAACATCTCCTTTGAGGAAATACTTCATTAGCCAGTGACATGCCACTGTCATGCCATCCAAAAGGTCATGACCGGCACAAAAGATATGCATGACAACCATGGAATAACGGAGACCAAAACTGTAAGAGTAACTGAAAAGTCAAACACCTAGCAACAGACTAAAGTAGTACAGGATACTAACACACCAAAATATTTAACCTCTGACTTTACAGAAGGCTTCCAAGGCAGCTTCATTTATCCTTAACATTCCTGCAAACAAACACGATGTGATCACAGTCTACAGCAACAGTTAGGCCTGGGGCAAGATGTCACCTCAACTGCAGGAATTTAATTGCCATGTACTGCAGTTTTCCATTAATGTCACAGACCTAACAGTTTGGAACCAAACTTCCAATCACCTGGCAGCAAGAATTACTCTAGTCTTTTCTGAAATTTGCAATGTGGTCTGAAATTAAAGAAAAAAAGGTAAGGCGTACAGAAGCATCTGTTATCGTGGGATGAACATAACCACCACAGACTTCCACTTGATGTGCTGCACAAAGCAGCAAGGGAGAACAGTACATTCCCTGGTGGTAAATAAGTCGATTTCAGGAAAGCCCTACTTCTGCAAGATCCAAGCCAGACATGGATCCTGAACCTGCACCTCTAGAAGACTGCAGAAACGGCTCAGAAAGTGACAGCACATTTACTTCACCTGGCATATCAGCAACTGTGAAAGCAATGTCCCTGTTAATTACTGCCAGAAATGCACAGGTTTTCCTGTAAAAGGGGGTAAGAACTTGTGCCTCCATGCTTGTTTAGATACCACACAACAGACTTAGTGAGATGAAATCTAGAATAGTCATGAAAGTAACACTTTTTCCAAAGCCTTTGGTGCCAGAATGATTGCCAGGAGCTCTAACATTCCTCTTCATAGAAGTCCACTTCATTTACACCAGGTAGGTCCACTTCATTAACACCAGGTATGAGAAATAGTGAAGCCACTGTCATTTAGCAACTGCAACAGATTTAGCTGCAGAAAAAAAGAAGTGTACTTTAGGGCTGATGCTGACTTACCATAACACTCAGTCCTGGGGACAACGGTCTTGACACCACAACATCCATGATCCCACGTTGACACAACAGACTGTGGACACCAACAAGCTCAGTTACCCCACATTCTCAGGTATATACAGTGGTATAATTTTTCCAGTCCTTTGGGTTTCTAACATGACTGGAATGGACTCCATTCCCAAGTCAGGGTGTGATTAAGTTCATGAAATTAGTACTATACTTCAGTCTTTGATGCTAGGAAAACTGCTCTTCTCAACACACACCTAGAGGTCTTGCCTCCCCAAGGAGAATGGGGTAAAAACTTCAGCTTCACCTAGACTTAAGACATGCCATCTGCCACAGATTTTTTTTAAATAAAAAGAGGCCTACTTTTTGGTGCTAAATACATTCTTTTGGGACTTCTTAGAGACTGGTACTAGGTTGGCCACACTGCGCATCAATGGACACATCATGGCAGGAATCAGTTACGGGAGGGGGAAATAATCCATGGAGAAGTTTAGTCAAGGGCCTCCAATATCTAAAGTACTTTCTTTGGCAAGTACAGTTCCTCAGTAAACCACTTCAACCCGTTTGTGTAACATATAGGAATGTTCCAAATGATCATTTCAAACACTGAAGGCACAGAAACAAACTTTACACCTCAGGATCTTAAGATGTATCCTACGGAAGGGGTAAAATCCCATTTTCCCACTGAAGAGGCTGCAGATTTTTATCCCTTCCTCAAGCTGGAAAAGGAAAATACAGTTGTGTTAAGAATTTATTGCAACACATGTTCAGAAGAGGGTCACTGCTGCAGTCTGGACAGATTCCCATGCAATCCATTTCCCCAATCCAGAATGACTTCACTTTTTGTGGATATTGGCACATACTCAGTAAAAAAAAATGACATGAGCAGGTGACATCTTTATTTCTTCCTTGCTTCAAAGAGGCTATAAAGTACAGTTTTGTACCTACCATAAATGTAGATGTCCGATAGGTATGCATCTGCAGTCATAACATATGGGTTTGTCCTGCCTCAGGCAGCCCTTCGGTCGGCCGGATTCCAAAGTCTGGGTCTGGCCTCGGCTGATGTCGCACTTTCCCCGACGTCAGAGCTTCTGGGGTATAAAGGCATCAGCCGACGCCATTTTCCTCAGTGTTTCTTGCCCCAGATGCCAGGTGCCCTCTAGGAAGGCTAAATTTGGATAAATGTTGAAAGTTCCAAACAGTAGCAACCAATATATATATATATATATATATATATATATATATATATATATACAAATACCATAATAGATTCCCCCAGCTAGCTGAAAGAGGGGTAAGAACCCTAGGAATACCACAGAGGGGAAGGAGGGTGGGTAATCCTGACTGCAGATGCATACCTATCGGACATCTACATTTATGGTAGGTACAAAACTGTACTATGTCCTTCAAGGATGCATCTGCAGTCATAACATATGGGTAGAATACCATAGCCAAACTGGGGGAGGAGGTACTAAGCTAAGGATGGTGTAGTTAAGATCCCCTGTAAAACTGCAGTTGCAAAGCCTGCTCGGGATCTGGAGTATAAAGGTAGATTGTAATGCTTGGCAAATGTATGCACGGAGCTCCAAGTAGCAGCTTCTAAAATGTCCTTGGTAGCCACCCCTCGTAGGAAAGCTGTAGTGGTGGCTGTGGCTCTTGTGGAATGAGGCCTGATATTTTCAGGAGCTGTCTTTCCATGAAAAGAGTAGCAAAAGCGAATGCAATTTCCAATCCATTTTGAAATTGCCTGTTTGGAAATTGCTTTTCCTTGCACCCCAGTTGCATATGCTACAAAAAGTTGGTCAGTTTTTCTGCTGGTTTTAGTTCTGTCCAGTTAGTAGCATAATTGTCTGTGTACATCAAAGGTGTGCAATAGCTCTTCCCCCTTGTTCTGTGGGTTAGGGAAGAACGTAGACAAATGAATAGCTTGGTTCAAGGATACCTTGGATACCACCTTTGGCATGAAGGTAGGAGTGGTTCTCAGAGACACTCTATCCTGGTGGAAAATAAGGAAAGGCTGCATTGCCATTAATGCCTGTAACTCGGATAGCAGTATCTGGGATATATAACAAATGGCAGCAGGATCGGAAGTTGTGGCAACAAAATCCCTTTGCACGTGTTGGTAAGAAAATAGAGACTATGGTAGCACCTGAAATTCGGGACTTATATACATAAATAGAAAAATTGCTGTTCAAAGAGACCTCAGTGTTATTGAATCTACAGAGTCTGCAGCGGTATGAGGAGTTAGATATTACTCCGAGGGGGCTGCGGAGTATCAAAAATCCTTCCACACCTTTTGATCTTACCAGCTCTGAGGAAAAGCAATTTCACGATAGATGGCTAGCAGCCGCTCATCGGTGTAGTAAAGAATGGGTCCGAATACTTATAGAAAGAGATGTACTGAAAAAGCAAAAGTTGAGGGAGGAGATAAAAACAATGTGTATTGAAATTTCCAACAAAATTGAAATTTCCAACAAAATTAAACATGATGAACTACAGCAGTTTTTAGTCAAGACAAATGAACAATTAAATGTGTATGAGTCAGAGCTCATTGACCGTAAGAAAAGTAAGTTACATAGAGACCTACGTGACTATGAAAACAAAAGGGCGTTTTTGCTGTTGACCAATCCTAAAGCCCGACAACGTGTGCACTTTGAACGTAGAGAGAAGGGAGCGGAAGCAGAAGGAGCAGGACGTGTTTCAGCGGAAAGCGGATTATCGCAGACAGAGGCAGAAACGGATAGTGAAGAGTATCCAGCACTCCCCAAACCTGGGAACCACAAGGGATTAAACTTGTTTCAGGATAACCGCTTCAGTCGGAAACGGAGTTGGAATGGACAAGGGTATAATGGGGAAGGTTATGGAAAGCAGCGTTCAAACAAAAAGGGTAAATGGGATGGACAATGGGACTAAAAGTGCTTGTGTGTATGACAATTCATCAAATTGTGAGTATGTGATAAATCTATCTGGCTGCTATTTATCGCAATGTGCTTTAAATGTTCTAAACAGAGGGTTAAAATTTGTACCCACAGTTCTTCCTAGGGTACATATGTTAAAGGCAGATATATTTCACTTTACTCGCAAATTGTATCTAATGGATGTATTTCATTGTTCAAATAATGATTCTTCAGTAACAAGTCACTGTGGGGTTAGTAACAATGCGTCAGTTAATAATATAGAAGAGGAATTTTTTTCATGCAATTCAGAATTGGATACAAGTGAACATAAGGAGTTCGATACCAGCATAATTAAAACAGTTAGTACTTTTATGCCACCTCAGAATAATGATAATATTAAATATTTTCACAAATCATTAACTCAGAATATGGAAATGGAATTTGAAAAATTCAAGTGGAATAGAAAAACTGTTAAGTACAATCTTTCGAAAACAGAATGGGAATGTTTAAATGTTTTGAGCCGGGACAACAATATAATATTTAAACCTTCCGACAAAGGAGGGAAGTTAGTTATATTGAATGTGGTTCAATATTTAGAAATGTGCTATGAACACCTGAAGAATGAACAAATATATGAAAAAATAGATATTGAGTATAATGAAGCCCAAAGGAAGTATGAGCATGTTATTGACAAAGGCTATAGATTACAATACTTTTCTTATAAAGATATAAAAGAAAAGTTTAATATTAATGCCCCTAGAATGCCATGCTTTTACTGCATACCGAAAATACATAAAAACATCTTTCCTCCACCAGGACGTCCGATAGTTTCAGCGACAAATGGCTATTTGGAAAATATTTCAAAGTTTTTACATATGTATTTGATGCCAGTTGTATGTAAATTACCATCATATATTAAAGATGTTTTTGATTTAATAGCGAAAGTAAAGGATATATGCTGGCAGGATAATATGTATTTTATAGTAATAGATGTGGTTAGTTTGTATACTAACAAAGCATGAAGATGGGAAGGCAGCCATTAAGTATTTTATTGGCGATGAGGATGTCGTTAACTACATATTAGAATTATTTGACATATGTTTAAATAATAATATGTTTGAATTTAATGGATCTATATACAAGCAGAAGCAGGGCACAGCGATGGGGGCGGCCTTTGCCCCCAGTTATGCTAATGTATTTATGGGGCATTTTGAGAGCAGGTATATATACACTAATGCTTTTTTTAAAAAATGTGTATAGATATTATCGTTTTATTGACGATCTGCTGTTTGTCGAGGTGGACAACAAGAAGTGCAAAAGTTTTTGATGGAGATACAGGAAAATACTATGGGCATAAAGTTTGATGGACTACAAAATGGACAGAAAGTGCAACATTTAGACATTTCACTAATAGGATGTAAGGAACATAAGTTAGAATATCAAATTCACAGGAAATTTCAAGGGGCTGGTTCTATATTGCATGGTAGTAGTCATCATCCAGCACATATTATTAAAGCAATCCCTTTTACAGAGTTTAATAGGGTTAACAGATTGTGTAGTAACCCCATTGTTAAAGAAAAGGAGTATATACAAAGTTATAATAAATTTAAAGTAAGAGGTTATGAGGAACACAATCTTAAGGAAAGTTTGAGGAAGGTTAAAAAATGTGGCAAACAAAACAAAGGGGGAACATGGAAGACACCCCAAGAGTGTAAAGATGTTGTGTACTTTGTATCTACTTTTTCTGTACTATCAGACAGTATTAAGGAACATGTGATATACAGTTGGAATTTATTAAAAAAAGAAGAGGATTATTTGTTGGAAAAAAATATTAGTTTTTCATATAAAAGGGGGAGAAATATACAAGATTTTTTGGTACATAGTCGGTTTAGAATGGCAAATATATTATTGTATACACAAGCTATGTATCAGGGAACTAAAAGATGTGGTAAATGTACTATCTGCAGGTTTATTGTACAACAATTTGATAAAATCAATGGCATTCCAGTTATTACGAAGGGAATATACAACTGCAATTCTACAGCAGTTGTTTATGGAATTGAATGCCCATGCAAAAAGTTTTATGTGGGTGAGACAAAAAGAACCTTAGCCTGTAGAATTAAGGAACATGTTAGGGACATCTTGAAAAATAAGGAAACAAGTCCGTTGGCAGGGCATTTTCAAAAATATCATGGGGGTAATACAGAGGCCCCTAGGGTCACAGTGTTAGATAGAATTGAAAATACAAAATATCTAAATGATAAATGTATAAAACAAATATTAAGGAAAAAAGAATTATATTTTATATTAAAATTTAACACGCTTAAACCTCATGGTTTGAATTATGATTGTTCTTGGAAGAGTTTGCTTTAGTAACTTTAGTTTAAAAAAATTTGTAGTGTTTTACATATTTTATTTTTTTAAAATTGGTTTGATTGAATAATTGAATGTAATTAATTTAGGAGGGGTCTTGTAGTTTTATAAAATGTGAGGTGAATGTTAGTGTGAGGAATAATTTACTCTGTAAAGGCTGTTTGCCGAGGCGCTAGAGAACAGAAGACCAGTATTTGTATATCTTGTATCTTTGGATGTAATTACATTTCAGTGGATTAAATTTTCACAAAAGCTGCTGCGGAGTCCTTTTTCGTGGTATAACAAGAATTGTTCGGGTGTATTCAGTGGTTTTGCATAAATTTGGATAAATGTTGAAAGTTCCAAACAGTAGCAACCAAAATATATATATATATATATATATATATATATATATATATATATATATATATATATATATATATATATATATATATATATATATATATATATCTATATATATATATATATATATATATATACACACATATACACAAATACCATAATAGATTCCCCCAGCTAGCTGAAAGAGGGGTAAGCACCCTAGGAATACCACAGAGGGGAAGGAGGGTGGGTAATCCTGACTGCAGATGCATACCTATCGGACATCTACATTTATGGTAGGTACAAAACTGTACTATGTCCTTCAAGGATGCATCTGCAGTCATAACATATGGGTAGAATACCATAGCCAAACTGGGGGAGGAGGTACTAAACTAAGGATGGTGTAGTTAAGATCCCCTGTAAAACTGCAGTTGCAAAGCCTGCTCGGGATCTGGAGTATAAAGGTAGATTGTAATGCTTGGCAAATGTATGCACGGAGCTCCAAGTAGCAGCTTCTAAAATGTCCTTGGTAGCCACCCCTCGTAGGAAAGCTGTAGTGGTGGCTGTGGCTCTTGTGGAATGAGGCCTGATATTTTCAAGAGCTGTCTTTCCATGAAAAGAGTAGCAAAAGCGAATGCAATTTCCAATCCATTTTGAAATTGTCTGTTTGGAAATTGCTTTTCCTTGCACCCCAGTTGCATATGCTACAAAAAGTTGGTCAGTTTTTCTGCTGGTTTTAGTTCTGTCCAGATAGTAGCGTAATTGTCTGGGTACATCAAAGGTGTGCAATAGCTTTTCCCCCTTGTTCTGTGGGTTAGGGAAGAACGTAGGCAAATGAATAGCTTGGTTCAAGGATACCCTGGATACCACCTTTGGCATGAAGGTAGGATTGGTTCTCAGAGACACTCTATCCTGGTGGAAAATAAGGAAAGGCTGCATTGCCATTAATGCCTGTAACTCGGATACTCTTCTTGCTGAAGTGATTGCCAGAAGGAAAGCAGTTTTCCAAGATAAGAACTGTAAGTCTGCTGATGCTGCTGGTTCAAAAGGAGGTAGTGTCAATTTTTCCAGCACAAAATTGAGATCCCATGCCGGCAGAGGGAGTCTCCTTGGAGGATTTACATTTTTGATCCCTCTTAAAAATTGTCCGAGAAGAGGGTGAGAGAAGATAGGAGGATCCATATTGTATTTTGCTGAAATTGCTGAAGCATGAATCTTAATGGAAGAGTAGGACAGGCCATTGTGGAACAATTCTGCTAAGTATTCTAGGATGTGTGCTAGGTTTGCCACTGTGACCTCTGTACCCTTTGATGTGCTCCAAATGAGGAATCTCTTCCATTTAGCAGAGTATGTCTTCCTTGTGGAGGGTCTGCGAGCCTCCAGGATAACGTCCTTGACCCTCTGAGATAAGACAGTTTGGTTTTAAGCAATTTTCCAGGCAGTTAGCTGCAGTGTTTTCAAGTTTGGATGCAGGGTCTTGAAATTGTTCTGCGTTAGAAGAGGCCATAGGGGTAGAGGCCATGAGTTCGCCCGAGACATGCTTCTCAGCAGCGGATACCAGTGTTGCCTTGGCCAGTCCGGAGCTATTAGTATCACCTTTGGCGGTTCCTCCCTGATCTTCAGTAGAACTTTGTACATCAATGGGAGAGGTGGAAATGCATACACTGTTAGGGCATTCCAGCTGAAAGAGAGAGAGTCCACCCTCCAGGCTTGTGGGTGGTATGTCCTTGAGCAGAATTTCTTCAGTTGGTGGTTGAGTGGGGAGGCGAACAGGTCTATCTCTGGCATTCCCCATTTCTTTGTTATGAGTTTGAAGGTGTCTGGATGCAGCATCCATTCGTGAGCATCCGTGGTAGTTCTGCTTAAGCTGTCTGCTAGTGAATTCTCTTTTCCTGGTGCAATTTGGCCTGCAGCTGGATATTGAGATTCAGGCCTAGGTTCCACAGATCCATTGCCATCCGGCATAGAGGGTAGGAATGCGTGCCTCCCTGTTTGTTTATGTACCACATGACCGTGGTGTTGTCTGTCCTTATCAGCAGATGTCCTTGCTGGAGGAATGATTTGAATGCCTCGATTGCATGCTTCACTGCCAGCATCTCCTTTTGGTTTATGTGCAAGTTTAGCTGGTCTTGAGACCATAGGCCTTGGATACATTTGTCCTCCATGTGTGCTCCCCATCCTAGGTCTGAGGCGTCCATGGTGATTGTCTGCCTTGGTTGTGGTTTTTTGAAAGGCAACCCTCTGTTGGACTGGCAGGCCTGAGCCCACCACAGGAATTCCTTTTGAAGGCATGGAATGATTGGTATCATGGTTTCTAGACTGTGCCTGTGCTGAGACCATACATTCCTTGGGTACCATTGTAATTTCCTCATATGCAGCCTGGCATGCGGGATCAAGATTATGCAGGATGCCATGTAACCCCGGGCCTGCAGGACTTTCCTTGCAGTAAGCTGAGCTTGTCTTGTCAAAGTCATGAAGTAATCTGGAAGTTGCTTTTGTTTTTCTTCTGTGAGAAAAGCCATCTGAGTTATTGTGTCCAGATCTGCACCCAAAAAGGTTATCCTTTGGGATGGCACTAGTCTTGACTTTTGGATATTGACTGTGTATCCCAAGGCCTGTAACAGGTGTATGACATAGGCCAAATCCTTTATCAATTTTGTCTTGTTGTCCGCCTGTATTAGGCAGTCGTCCAGGTATGGGTAGATTTGAATTCCCTGAAGCCTGCAATGTGCAATTACTGATGCCAGGCATTTCGTGAATACTCTGGGCGCAGTAGATAAGCCAAAGGGCAATGCTGAGAATTGATAATGCTCTGATCCTGCAAGAAATCTGAGGTGTCTTCTGCAATCTGGTCGGATAGGGACGTGCAGGTATGCCTCCTTGAGATCTAGAGTCACCAGCCAAGACTCCTTGCCCAACATGGGAAGAAGTTGCTGTAGGGTCAGCATTTTGAATTTTGGCACAATGAGATATGTGTTCAGTGCGGACAAGTCGAGAATAGGCCTCCATTGGTTTTCTTTTCTTGGTACAAGGAATAGTCTGGAGTAAAATCCTTGGCCTTGTTCCATAGATGGTACCCTTTCTATTGCTTTCATCTGAAGTAAATTGTTGATTTGTCTTAAAGCCTCTGGCTTCTGGTTTGGTGGAAGGTTTGGCATTCCGCTCCTTTTTGGTAAAGTGTGGAAGTGAAACCTGTATCCTTTGTCTATTGTTTGCAATGTCCATGTGTCCTTTGTAATGCAATGCCAGTTTTTTGAGAATAAAGCCAGCTTTCCGCCCAAGGGTGCTTCCAGTTGTTCCCTGGTAGGCGGAATCAGAGTCAAGTCATTGTGTCTGTCCTGTGGAAGTGGTTGTAGTTGCAGCTGTGGCACTACTCTGGTTGGCAGGCTGCCACTGACGACCCCTGTAGGCACCCTTTGATTGACCTCTGCCTCTTGGGCATCTATTCCTGCCCCTCTGTGCTCTGGAGGTGTCTGGAAAGGACCAATTCTTTGAAGGCCAGTTTCTGCTGAACCTCGGAGGTTGAACCTGCAGAAAATCCTTTACTGTTTGCACAGATTTTGCTTTTTCTTCCACTTTCTTTAGAATCTCCTGTGCAGAGGAGCCAAATAAACTTTGTTTGTCCATTGGAGCATCTAGGAGTTTAGCCTTGACATGGTCTGGCAAGGATTGCTCTTTTAGTCAGGCATGCCTACGAATTACTGCCCCAGTCATAGCTGATCTAAATGAAGCCTCCAGTGCATCATAGCCACATTTTAAGAAATGATTACTAACCTGCTGAGAGTTGTGTACCAAATCCTGAAGGGATTTACGGTCTAAAGGTTCAGGAGAAGAAAGCTTTTTATTCAGCTGATCTAACAAATATTCTTGGTACTGTATCATATGGAACTGACAGTTTAATGCCCTGGCAGAAAGAGTAGCAGATGTATAAACCTTTTTACCCCATCTCTCTAATGCTCTTGACTCTCTTTCAGAGGGTAGGGGATTTTTGGCAGTGGCAGCTGCAACACCTTTTGGGCCCTGAGAAATAGTTTCTGGGTCTGCAGCATGGGCTTTATACAGGTGGAAGTGAGAATCCGGGACCCTGTAATATCTGTCAGGTTTGGCAGGGGCCGGGGGAAGAGAATCAGGGGCAGAACTGACATCATTATAAACATCATCAATTACAGTTAACACAGGGCCTATGCTGGGGCAAATTTAAAAAATGTCCTTAATCTTTTCCTAGAATCAGAAAAATCCTGACCCTGCCATTGAAAGTGTTCCCTCTGAGTGCAAAGTCTCCCCAAAGGAAAATTCTTCAGGAGGGGAGGCCGAAGGAATAGAGTCTTCTGCATCTGAATCCTCATAAGGCGAGTAGGCCCCTTCCTGATGGTCTGACAAATCAGATCCATCCGAGTAGTCAGAGGAGAGAGGTTCAGAGGGTTCAGTCCTAGGCCTTTTGTCAGGTGGAGGTTGGGAGGCCCTGTCTGGGTGAGGTTGGGAACCCCTAATCAAGGATATAAGGTCCTCAGCAAGACTGAGAATCTGAGAACTTGAGGAAGGCCTCTGAGAAGTAGATTTGGCAGGTAAAGTTTTTGAAATTTTGGCAGCTTTAGCCCTGGAGAAGGCCTTAATAGACATAGAAGCAGGGGGCCTAGCTGCCCCACGTGCAGGTGTAGAAATGTCCAATGGAATGGTGTCGGACAATTCTTGTGCGCGAGCTTCGGTAGGGATTTCTGAAGCCGACTCAGCCGGGGCCTCTCTGGCCTCGGTTGTCGGAGGTATGATTTCGGTAGAAGTAAGAACCGAGGACTCTGTTTCAGCCGAAACCGAGACACTCGCGGTAGGCCTAACTGTGGTTTCTGCCAAAACCGCGGGCCGTGAGTGTCGGTCCTTTTCCCTGCGTTTTTTGGCCATATGCGTAGTCGGAGTCTCCGACAGCATTTTATATGCAAAAGCGGATCCGAAAAACTCTTCTGCAAACTCCGACCAACGTCTAAGAGTCCGTCGGTTGAAGGAGGCACAGGCTAAACAAGCCAAGACGTCGTGGTCTGGGCCTAAGCAAGGAAGGCAGTAAGAATGGAAATCCTTATGAGGTATTTGTTTCCCACAAGTTAAACAATTATTTATTTTGTCTGACATCGGCTGAGGCAAGAAAGAGTCCCCAACGGGGTACTTAGCTTTTTCAAGTCTTGGTAGCTGAAATCTCTGGATCTGACCGACCGGCACTTGCGAACAGCTTCTGCTTCGGGCACCGCGCGGCAAGAAAGACTGAGGAAAATGGCGTCGGCTGATGCCTTTATACCCCAGAAGCTCTGACATCGGGGAAAGTGCGACATCAGCCGAGGCCAGACCCAGACTTTGGAATCCGGCCGACCGAAGGGCTGCCTGAGGCAGGACAACCCATACGTTATGACTGCAGATGCATCCTTGAAGGACATCTAGAACACTCCTGATAATACCTCATAACTACAGGCAAGAAAATGGCAGAAGCAACCTTCCACCTGGAACTAGATAATAAAAACTCAAAACATCTTGATTCTCGGACAGAAATCTGAATTGCGAAAAGCTTACGGGCCCTACAGAGGAGGTGGTGCAGACAGGGTGTGTCAGGAGAGTGAAGGGAGACTATACAACTAATCATCCCTTGGAGGTCCCATACAGGAAAGAGATGGAGGGAAGGAAATTACTACTCAGCAGTGACACGAGTACCAGTACCCAAGCTATCTCGATAATTGTCTCAGCAAACATAGCACACTAAGAGGAGCCTATTGCAGTATTAAACCTCACAAATCAACAGACAGGAACCCAGATATGGGGTCTGTGTCCTGTATCCATGCTAACATCTTCATAAGTCATTACTGGAAGCTTCTACCTCTAGAGGTTAGCTCAAAAATGGTAGCAGTTTCATTTCTATGACTTCATCTACTTTTGGTGAAACCAGTAGATTAATGGATGGTGAATGAGGTTCATGAATGGATAATACTCTTGGCTATGTTAACATTATAAATACTGAGGTACCAGCAGACTGCACTAACAATGGTTCTTCTTTCCATTGGGACATCACAGGAAGAGGGAAATGACAGCAACAATTTGCATCCAGCTACATGTAACTGAACCACTCTTGAAATTCAAGTGATTGGGTATCCAGCTCAAAAGAAATTATCACATCATCATCTAAACACATGGTGATGTCCCCAGATGCTTAACTGTTGCCAGTCAAGTAATCTTGCGTGTCATGCATCTGGTAGGAACATTAAGAACAAGCTTCAGTGCTGAAAGAAACAGGCTTACTATGAATGTGGTTACTGCCTTCCTCATCTTTGGTAAATAACCTCTAACAGCAATATTTTCTCTCCTTGGACATGGATTACCAGCAAACATTTGTCAAAGTCTAACTTTTTGTCTCAGAGCTGCAGAGATGAACTTTCTTTACAAAGAATGTTACATGCAGTGTTGAGCCAATGGACAAAACAAGCACTCTGAATGAGTGACCTGTGCAGATACTTAAAGTGCATACGCATGTCTACTGTTTTCGGAGAGAAAGAAATCAGATTTGTCAGTAAAACACAGTCTAATACTTTGAATACAATATAAATATCCCAAAAATGGTAAACTGCAACTTCCAAATAACCTGGGCTGTCTTCCATGGAGGGAAAGAACTGGGAAGTGCCTGAAAGCACAGCCTGACACAATGATGCAAGTGCTATGATAATGTTACTAGATGACAACACAAGAGGACCAATAAAGGGATCTGCCAAAAGATGTCCAGAAATTACAAAAGCACAGCAATCCACACTGCTAGTGAAGTAGTGTTTACATACTGCCACACCCTCTGTAAAGAGGGCTTCTTGATCCAGATTTGTAGTCCCCAGGACAGCCACTACTCCAAACGTCACATACCTTCTTTTTCGATTTTGACTTCTCTTGTTTCTTTGGCTTTGGCTTCTTTTCTTCACCACTGTCTTCAGAAGAACTCTCATCACTAGAAACAAACTCCTTGCTCTTGAAGCTCTCATTCCCTGTCTGCTTGACTGGACTCTTGGGTGCAGCATTCTTAGAAGCTGAAGATTTCTTTTCAGCTTTAGACTCCTTCTTTTTCTTTGGAGCTTCCCTTAAAACAATGAAAAAAAAAGTGAGCTACCCATTCCAAAAGAAAATACCTAAATTCAGCATTAAGAAAAAAAAAATCTACAGCAAAAAAGTTAACATGCTTGACTAGAAAAGCTGCTGCTGTGATGGAGACCAGTCACACATGAAAGAGAACAGGCTACAGTAACTGAAAATGTATCTGCCTACATAAAAGCCATCAGCCCAGGTCTTTAGAACTCTGAAGAGCTGAGAAGTCCAGTCTGCCTACAGAACAAGAGTACTTTCTTCCCAAGTCTGTCACAGATTCTCTGATGCTGACATATTGTTTAGTGGTAGTAGCAACCCTTCATATTTCAGATCTTACATATGCTCTTAAGACAAGCTAAAGTGCAGATATGAAAGAGTTCTAAATGACTTCAATGCGCCAAATGCAGCCTGAAACCACACAAAAAGGTTTATCCTGGAAATAATTAACATAATACTGGGGATCCAATGACTAATCTAAATATCTGAAGTTCAAAGCTTTTCACCATCTTTTTAGAAGCGAGCAGTCAAGTATCACAAAATCCTCTCAGAATCTGGCATTTTTTAAATTATAGACCAACCCCAATGAAAAAAGTTTTAGTACACCTTACTGTAAATCCAGACGTGTGGCATCTTCATCAGTTTTTGTGTGAAAACTTAATTGCTTAAATAAGAAAGCACTCTTAAAAACAAATTTTTCTGTCTTCATGGTAAATACTCAATATGGACACAATGTGGCCAGCACCAAATTGAAAATCTACTTTACTTGCATACTTAGAACTTCCATGTGGATAATTTCTTAGCTTCTCTAGTAATGTTTAAAATGTTTTCTGAATAATGATGTCCTAACGGCATCAAGATGAATATCATTAAAGCAGTAAACAGCAGAGCTGGTGTGTATGACGGATCCCTGTTACTGAAACAGAAGGTCTACTAGAAAGGGTAGCATTTGAAATTTCCCCAGGACACTTCCACAATCAAGGAGAACCAGTGTCTCCTAGACCAGAGTGGTGTTACCATCTTAGCCTGTTTTCCCCTCAGTTTCTCGATCACCTCAGGCAGCAAAAGGAACCAGAGGAAAAGCATATAGGAAGAGATGTGACCAGTCTATGTAGAAGGCATCTGCTGCCAAAGCCTCCTTGCATAGAGCTCCTGAGCACAAGTGTTTCAGCTCCTTGCTGCCTGGGTTACAAACAGATCTGCTAAGAGGAAAGCACAGTTCTGTACACTTACCATAAATGTAGATGTTAGAGTGTATCTACTGTTGCAGTCCTAACCAATGGGTTATCTGGCTCCTGGTAGCCCTTGATCGGCCAGAATACCAAAGGTAAGTAAAAATGACATCAGCTGCCGTTGGTTGTAAAGGACGTCAGTCCGTCCGATACAAAAGGAGGCAAGCGACGTCACTTCCTCAGTCTTTCTTGCCATAACAGTCAGAAGCCACTAGAAAACAAGGCTTAAACCAAAAGCCATTTTGGCAAATAACACCAAATTTAGCCTGTACGTTAGGAATAGAAAAGGGGGAAGGAGGGAGGGAAACTAGGACTACAACAGTGAATACACTCTAACATCTACATTGATGGTAAGTTGATACAACTGTACTATGGTCATCTCGTTTCACTGTTGCAGTCCTAACCAATGGGTTGATTACCAAAGCCCAGAGAAAAGGGAGGAGGAACCAACAGAATCAAGGATTGGAGATAACAGCAGTGGCAAACCCTGCCCTGGCTCTTGAAAACAAAGGCAAATTATAATGCTTTGTGAAAGTATGAACAGAGGACCATGTGGAAGCCTCCAAAATGTCTTTAGTAGGGACATCCCTTAAAGGCTGCAGAAGTGGAAGCTGCTCTAGCTGAGTGGGTCCTAACCCCATGAGGAGGAATCTTGCCATGAAAGGAACAAAAAGTAATATAATGTGCAATCCATTTAGAAATGGTCTGCTTAGAAATAGCCTTGCCCTGAGCTCTAGAGGCAAAAGAGGCCAATAACTTTGCTGATTTCCGAAGGTCTTTAGTCCTGCCCATGTAAAACCTGAGCCGTCTATGCACATCAAGAGAATGTAGGATTCTTTCACCTCTATTTCGAGGATTAGGAAAGTATGAAGGTGTATGGACTGATTAAGAGTCAGGCTAAAAAACACCTTAGGCTTAAAGGAGGGGTTGGTAATCAGAGAGACCCTTTCTGCATGGAAAACAAGAAAAGGCTCCACAGCCATCAAAGCCTACAGCTCCGAAACCCTCCTTGCTGTAGTTATAGCCAAGAGGAAGGCAGTCTTCCACAAGAGAGATTTTAAATCTGCAGTGGCAGCTGGCTCAAAAGGAGGAAGAGTGAGTTTCTCTAAAACAAAATTAAGATCCCAGGCTGGAGTAGGTGCCCTTCTGCGAGGTCTTAAGTTGCAAGCACCTCTGAGAAACATTTTCATCGGGATGAGAGAAAATGGGTCATTGGGTCGTTCAAAAGAATATGAGCAGAAATGGCTGAGGCATGAATCTTGACAGAGGAAAAAAGAAAGACCATCCTGAAGCAAATCAGCCAGGTATTCCAGGATCAGAGGAAGGGTAGACTGAGAAGAAGATTCCCCTCTAGCCTGCATCCAATGAGAGAATCTTTCCCATTTGCCAGCATAAGACTTCCTAGTGCTAGGCCTCCTGGCCTCCCTCAGCACGTCAACCACCTGCTGGGAAAGAGAATAAGAAAAGGAAGGAGTCATACAATGAGCCATGCTGCCAAATAGAGAGACTGAAGATGAGGATGCAGAATATTTCCCCTTCCTGAACCAAAAGATCTGGCTTCAGTGGAAGATGCCAAGGAGGAAATTGGGAGTGACTGCAAAGCAGTGGATACCAATGCTGTCTGAGCCAGTCCGGAGCTATGAGAATAGTCCTTGGTCGTTTGTCCCTGATCTTCAATAATACTCTGGGAAGTAGAGGAGGGAAGGCATAAACCGACAGCAGCGTCCAAGGGAAGGACAGAGCATCCACTTTCCAGGCTCTGCTGTGATGCTGTCTGATGCAAAAAAGTAGATGATGGTAGTCCGGAGAGGAGAAAAAATCCACTTGAGTGCTCCAACGTTGAATGATGCTGTAAAAAAAACTGCTCTGTTCAGTTGCCGCTCGTGAGCATCCAGGGTCTGTCTGCTCAACTGGTCTGCCAAAACATTAAGACTTCCTGGAAGAAACTGAGCTAGGAGATGCAGGCCCAGGGATGCTGCTATGGACCAAAGACTCATGTTCTGTCTGCACAGGAGGTAAGAATGAGCCCCGCTCCGTGCTTGTTTATGTACTACATGAGTGTGGTGTTGTCCGTCCTGACAAGCAGGGTCCCTGGAGAAAAAAGATGCTTGAAAGTTAGTAAGGCCTGCTGGACTGCCATCAACTCCTTTAAATGTATGTGCAGGTGCATCTGCTGGGCATTCCAACTTCCCTGTATGCATCTGCCATCCAGGTGAGCTCCCCAGGCGTAGTCCGATGTGTCTGTGGCAAGAACTTGAGTGGCAAGGGGTGGGAGAAAAGGCATGCCTTTGTTCTGTAAACAGGCTGTTGCCCACCATAGAAACTGTCTGCAGACATGGAAGCAGAGGAATTATCACATCCAGGTCCTGTGTGTGTTGACACCAAATGTTATTGAGGTACCACTGCAATTTCCTCATATGCAGTCTTGCATATGGAATCATGAGAATGCAAGAGGCCATGAATCCCAGAGCTTATTTCCTTGCAGGGAGAGTACAGTTGTGTACACTTACTATAAATGTAAATGTTAGTATTCACTGTTGCAGTCATTACATTTGGGGTACTCTGCTGGCAGGTTGCCTTCAGTCGGCCTGAATTCCAAAGTCTTGGCCCCTGTCTCGGTTGCTGTCTTCTCTTCCATGACGTCAGGTCGTTGGGGGTATAAAACATGCAGCAGACGCCATTTTCTTTAGTTTTTCTTGCCCTCGATGTCAGGTGCCCCCAAAAAGGTAGCAACTTGTGTGTGTGTGTGTGTGTGTATATATATATATATATATATATATATATATATATATATATATATATATATATATACATACATATACATGCATCAATATTGTACTGCGGTGGTGGTGCTGCTGTAGCGTTGTCGCCTCACAGCAAGATGTTGTGCCGTTCGATTCTCAGCTAGAGCGTCTTCTGTGTGGAGACCTGCGTGAATGGGCATACCTTCGTTGAAGGTTGTGCGTCAGGGCTGGCAAACTCAGCACGTAAAAAATCTACTGCCAATCATTAGCGGACCGGAGTTCCACTGTGGCGACCCCTAACCAGGAAAAGCCAAAAGACACAAACATGCATGCATCAATATAAACTTTACCTTTATCTACAAGCAAATACACCACATAGGTTGCAGAAGACAGAAAAGGAAAGAAACTTCAGAATGAAAAGGAGGATGGCGGGAGGGTAACATGGACTGCAACAGTGAATACACTCCAACATCTACATTTATGGTAAGTGTACACAACTGTACTATGTTCTTCATGTTTCACTGTTGCAGTCTTTACATTTGGGTAGAATCCCAAAGCTATGGATGGGAGGCTGGAGATAAACAGCATTAGGTGCGGCTATAAGGCCCTGCAGCGGCAAAGCCTGCCCTGGACTTAGAGAGGCAAATGGTAATGCTTTGTAAAGATGTGAACAGAACTCCAAGTAGCAGCCTCTAAAATGTCTTTGGTTGGTACTCCTCTGAGAAAGGCTGCTGAAGTAGCTACAGCTCTGGTGGAATGAGACCCAATACTCTTGGGCACAGGTTTACCATGGTGTAAGTAGCAGAAACGGATGCAGTGGCTTATCCACTTGGAATTGTCTGCTTTGAAACAGACTTTCCTTCTGATCCTGCAGCATACGACACTAATTGCTCAGTTTTTCTTAGAGCTTTTGTCCTGCTCAAGTAGAATCTTAGCTGTCTGTGTACGTCCAAGGAATGCAGAATTCTCTCTCCCTTGTTCTGCGGATTTGGATAAAAAGTTGGCAGATGAATTGTTTGGTTGAGAGCCACACTGGAAACCACCTTAGGCATAAAAGTAGGATTTGTCCTTAGAGACACCCGGTCTGGGTAAAAGATAAAAGGCTTTACAGCCATGAGGGCCTGTAGCTCAAACTCTTCTTGCTGAAGTAATTGCTAGAAGCACAGCTGTTTTCCATAAGAACTTTAGATCAGCTGTAGCAGCCGGTTCAAATGGAGGCAGGGTAAGGCTTTTCCAACACATAATTGAGGTCCCATGCAGGTAATGGTGATCTTCTAGGAGGCTTAAATTTTTGGCTCCTCTGAGATACTGCTTTAGTAAAGGATGAGAAGATTGGTGGCTCTGTCTTGTAATGAGCCAAAATGGCAGAGGCATGGATTTTGATTGATGCGAAAGATAGGCCTTTGTCGAGCACCTCAGTTAAATATTTTAATAGCTGAGGAATATTTGGTTGTGCTGTATCAGTTCCTTGTGCTTGATTCCAAGCACAGAATCTCTTCCATTTATCAGCATAAGATTTTCTAGTACTAGGCCTCCTGGCTTCCAAAATGACATCCATCACAGCTTTACTGAGAGGTGTTTGTATGACTACATGATTAGCCATGCTGCCAGGTTCAGAGTCTGTAGTTGACTGTGCAGGATCTGATTGTTTTGCTGGGACAGTAGTTGTGGTCTTTGAGGAAAGGTCCAAGGTGGGTATAGAGCTAAGTTCCTTAGGATTGGGTACCAGTATTGGAGTGGCCAGTCCGGGGCAATTAATATCATCTTTGGCTTCTCTTATCTGACTTTTAGGAGGACCTTGGGTAGAAGAGGCAGAGGAGGAAAGGTGTAAACCGATAGGTTTTTCCAACTGAAGGATAGGGCGTCCACTTTCCATGCTTGTCTGTGATAAGTCCTTGTGACGAATCTTTTCAATTGATAATTTTGAGGAGAGGAAAACAGATTTATGCCTGGGCTCCCCCATTTCTCGGTTATCATGCTGAAGACTTGTGGATTTAGTTTCCACTCGTGAGGATCCATAATGTTTCTGCTTAAATTGCCTGCCAGAGTGTTTTGCTTTCCTGGCAGGAATTGAGCTTGAAGATGTATTCGGTAGATCAAAGCTGTGTCCCACAGTGCCATGGCTAATCTGCAAAGGGGGTATGAGTGTGTGCCTCCTTGCTTGTTTATATACCACATGACTGTGGTGTTGTCCATCTATCAGTAGTTGTCCCGGATGAAGTAAGTCCTTGAAGGCTGTTTGGGCATTTAGAACAGCTAGCATCTCTTTCTGGTTGATATGTAGATGCATTTGTTTTGGTGCCCATAAGCCCTGAATGCATCTTCCTGCCATGTGGGCCCCCCAGGCATAAACTGATGCACCTGTTAAGGTTTGGCTGGAAGGGGGTAGAGTGAAAAGCAGTCCCATGTTTTAGTGACATGCCTTTGCCCACCATAGAAAAGTACAGTTTTGTACCTACCATAAATGTAGATGTTCGAGTGCTAATACAGGTGCAGTCATAACAGATGGGTTCTCCTGCCATCAGGCGGGTCCTCGGTCAGCCGAATTCCAAAGTCTAGGTCCGGCGTCGGTCGTCGTCGCTTCTTCCCTGATGTCAGCGCGACAGGGGTATAAAGGAACCAGCCGACGCCATTTTCTTCAGTTTTTCTTGCCCCAGATGTAGGAAGGCAATACATAAATTTGTGTAATAATGCAGTGCAATATAATCAAAATACAGCAGTTGCAAGCAAATACAACATAAATGAATACCCCAATCAGGTTGTATGAGGATGTGTTAGCCTATAGGCCTGTCCCAAGAGGGGAAAGAGGGAGGGAAACCTGGACTGCAGCTGTATTAGCACTCTTGACATCTACATTTATGGTAGGTACAAAACTGTACTATGTTCATCGTGCATACAGCTGCAGTCATAACAGATGGGTAGAATCCCAAAGCTAAGAAAGGGGTGGTAGGCACTAGGAACTAGGAGGAGCCAAAATGCCCTGCAAGACTGCAGTGGCAAAGCCTGCTCTAGATTTGGAGTATAATGGTAGGTTGTAGTGCTTGGAGAAGGTATGCACAGAACTCCAAGTGGCTGCTTCCAAAATATCCTTGGTAGGAACTCCTCTGAGGAAGGCTGCAGAGGTGGCTGTGGCCCTGGAGGAATGAGTTCTAATGCCTGTAGGTACAGTTTTGCCATGAAAGGAATAGCAAAAGCGTATGCAGTGGGCTATCCATTTTGAGATTGTCTGTTTGGAAATTGGCTTTCCTTGAGCTCCTACCATATAGGCCACAAAGAGCTGTTCTGATTTTCTGAAAGGCTTTGTTCTGTCCAAATAACGCAGTTGTCTGTGGATGTCCAAGGAATGTAGTAATCTCTCCCCTTTGTTTTGAGGATTAGGATAAAAAGTAGGTAAATGTATGGCCTGATTTAAAGCCACCCTGGATACCACTTTAGGCATAAAGGACGGGTTGGTTCATAAGGAAACTCTGTCCTGATGGAAGATGATAAAAGGCTGGACAGCCATGAGAGCCTGTAGTTCTGAAACTCTACGAGCTGAGGTGATAGCCAGAAGGAAAGCTGTTTTCCAGGACAAATATTGCAAATCTGATGAGGCAGCTGGCTCAAAAGGAGGCAAGGTCAGTTTTTCCAGAATGAAATTAAGATCCCAAGCAGGTATTGGTTGTTTCCTTGGAGGTCTTAAATTCTTAGCCACTCTGAGGAACTGTCTTAAGAGAGGGTGAGAGAATAAAGGTGGATCAGTGTTGTATTCTGCAGAAATGGCTGAGGCATGGATTTTGATGGAGGAGAAAGTCCACTGCTTAGCAGTTCAGCCAAATATTGTAGTATTTGAGGTAAATTCAGTTTTCCAGGATCCTGGCCCTTTTTCTCATTCCAGACACAAAAACGTTTCCATTTTTCGGAGTAAGCTTTTCTAGCTGATGGCCTTCTGGCCTCCAAAATGACTTCCTGCACCTCCTTGGAGAGTAGGGCCTGTTGTGATGCTAAGGAATCTTCCATGCGGCTAGATTGAGTGTTTTTAGCTGGCTGTGAAGAGTTTTAAAGCTGTGCTGAGTCAGAAGAAGAGGCATTAGAGGCAGGGTCCATGGTGGCGAATGCGTCAGGCTCCTCAGGAGTGGGTACCAGTGTTGCCTTGGCCAGTCCGGAGCAATGAAAATCATCTTTGGTCTGTCTGCTCTGATTTTCAATAGAACTTTGGGCAGCAGAGGAAGAGGTGGGAAGGCATAAACTGTCATTGATGTCCAACTGAAAGAGAGAGCGTCCACTCTCCAGGCCTCTGGATGGAAGATCCTTGAGCAGAATTTTGTCAATTGATGATTTTTGTGGGAGGCAAAGAGATCTATGTCTGGCCTTCCCCATTCTTGGATTATTTCTGTAAAAACTTCTGGATGCAATTTCCATTTGTGTGGATCTGTCATATTCCTGCTTAGGTTGTCTGCCAGCATGTTTTCCTTGCTTGGCAAGTACTGTGCTTGTAGTTCCAATTGTAAGTCCATGGCCATGTTCCAAAGTGACATGGCCAGTCTGCAAAGGGGGTAAGAATGTGTTCCTCCCTGTTTATGTACCACAACTGTGGTGTTGTCCGTTCTTATCAATAGTTGACCTGGTTGTAGAAGGTCCTTGAAAGCTATAATAGCATTTATTACTGCTAGTATTTCTTTTTGATTGATGTGAAGGTGCTTTTCTTTTTGGGACCATTTGCCCTGAATGCAGCGATCTGTCATGTGCACCCCCCAGGCGTGGTCTGAGGCGTCTGTTGTGGTGACTTGATTTGCTTGAGGCTTGCTGAATGGAAGACCTGTGTTTGTTTGACATGCTTGAGCCCACCACAGAAATTCCTTTTGTAGGCATGGAATTAGTGGTATTATTGTTTCCAAACTGTGGCTGTGTTGAGACCATATGTTTTTCAGGTACCATTGTAGTTTCCTCATATGCAGCTTTGCACATGGGATTAGTAAGATGCAAGATGCCATGAATCCCAGAGCCTGCAGGATTTTCCTTGCAGTCAGCCTGGTGCAATTTGCTAGTGTTCTGAAATATTGAATTAGTTGCCCCTGCTTCTCTGGCATGAGGTAGGCCCATCTGGGTGTTTGTGTCCAAATTGGCACCTAGGAAAATTATCTTCCGAGAGGGTATTAGCCTTGATTTCTTTTTGTTGACTGTGTATCCCAGAGAGTTCAACAACATTATTACACAAGCCAGACGTTTCAGAAGAATGTGCTTGCTGTCCGCTTGGATCAGGCAGTCGTCCAAATAGGACGATATTTGTATCCCTTGAAGTCTGCAGTAGGCAATTACTGATGCCAGGCATTTCGTGAATACTCTGGGCGCAGTAGATAAGCCAAAGGGCAATGCAGAGAATTGATAATGGGTTGAACATGCAAGAAACCTGAGGTACCTTCTGCAATTTTGTCTGATTGGGACATGCAGTTATGCCTCCTTGAGGTCCAATGTTACCAGCCAAGACTCCTTGCCCAGCATGGGAAGAAGTTGCTGTAGAGTGAGCATCTTGAATTTTGGTACGAGTAGAAATGTGTTTAGGATGGATAGGTCCAAAATAAGTCTCCAATCATTTCCCTTCCTTGGCACCAGAAACAGCCTGGAATAAAAACCTTGACCTTGTTTGTGTGTAGTTACCTCTTGAATAGCTTTCATGTTTATGAGATCTGTAATTTGCCTTTGTGCCTCTGCCGTTTGTGTGGCAGGTTTGTCATGCCTCTCATTTTTGGAAGGGTGTGAAAATGGAATTTGTAGCCTCTGTTTATAATGTCCAGGATCCATTTGTCCTTTGTGACAAAATGCCAATTTTTTGAAAATAATGCCAGCTTTCCTCCTAAGGGGGCTGCCATTTGAGACTTGGTTGGCATGCAAAGGGGAAAGTCATTGGGTTTGCTTTCTGAAAGATTGCAAGTTATCCTCACCACCTCTGTGTAGGAGCTTGCCATTGTCTGCCTCTAAACGATCCTTGGGATTGCCCTCTGCCTCTCGGGCGCCTGTATCTGCCTCTTTGGGGTCTGTCCGTGGCAGGAAAGGACCAGTTTTTGGAAGGCCAATTTCTACTGAAACGTGGGGGTTGTACCTGTAGAAATTCTTTCACAGTTTGCATTGATTTAGCCTTTTCCTCCATTTTCCTTAACACCTCCTCAGCATTAGCACCAAATAGTACATCCTTTTGAAGAGAAGCGTCTAGTAATTTAGCTTTGACATGATCAGGCAAGGCTTGTTCCTTGAGCCAGGCATGCCTACGTATGACTGATCCTGTAACAGCAGCTCTACATGAGGCCTCTAGAGCATCAAAACCACATTGTAAGGTATGCTTACCCACTTCTGCACTATGCATCAAATCCTGCAACTCCTTCAAGTCTGGTTGTTCAGGTTGTGACATTTTACTTTTCAATTGTGATAACAAAAACTGTTGGTATTTTAGCATATGAAACTGACAGTTTAAGGCCCTCATGGATAAGGTAGCCGAGGTATATACCTTTTTTCCCCACCTTTCTAAGGATCTGGAGTCTCTCTCGGAAGGTAATGGATTTTTAGCAATGGAGGCCTTAACTCCCTTGGGGCCCTGTGAGATGGTTTCTGGGTCAGCAGCATGGCTTTTGTATAGAAATTGGTGCGAGTCAGGAACCCTGTAGTGCCTGTCGGGTTTAACTGGAGGTAGAGAGTCCGGGTTAAGGCAAGCCTCAGAGTAAACATCATCTAGGATGTCCAAGACAGGAGGTATAGCCAGAGGCCTGTGCTGAGGTAGCAAGAGAAATTCCCTGAGCCTTTTCTTGGAATCTGAATAATCTTGGCCTTCCCAGTGGAAGTGTTCCCTTAAGGTATGCAAAGTTTCCCCAAATGAGTAATCCTCTGGGGGGGGGGGGGGTACAGAAGGGATGGACTCCTCCGCATCAGAGTCTTCAAAAGGGGAGTAAGAATGTTCCTGATCAGAGTGCTCTGAAATAATGGAGCCCTGATCAGAGGAGGGGGAATCTTCCTCCACTCTGGGCCTTTTGTCCGGTGGGGGCTGAGAACCTCTGATAAGAGTAATTAAATCCTCAGCCATTTTAAGCATCTGTTTCTTAGTAATGGGGCCTGGAGATGGGCCCTGTGTAGCTGGTCTCTTAGGGTGCATGGTTGCTTTAGACTTTGTGAAAGCCTTGATGGAGAAAGAAGAGGAAGGTCTGAAGACACCTCGAGTGGAGGTGGACCTGTCCACATTCTGAGATTCAATGCCAAGAGTGGCTTCGGTATCTGTAGTCGGGGTGTGGGCCGAGGAGCCTGCGACCTCGGGCACAGGAGACACCGTCAAGGAAGTGTCGTCGGTAGTCAGGGGCTGCGTAAGCGCCTCGCTGAGAACCGGACCACGTGTAGTCTGCTTTGGCGTGGTGTCTGTAGAGGCCGCGGACCTCGTGTTTCAGTCCTTGTCTTTGCGTTTTTTACACAAAACCGGAGTCAGAGTATCCGACGACGTAGTATAGTTAAATGCTTTCCCAAAATAATGCTGGGTGAACTCCGCCCAACGCTTAATAGTGCGTTTGTTGAATGTAGCACAAAAGCGACAGACCGAGACGTCGTGGTCTGGGCCTAAACAAGGTATACAGAGGGAATAGAAATCCTTATGCGGTATTTGCTTCCCACAAGAAATACAATTATTAACTTTGTCTGACATCGGTCTGAGGCAAAAAAAAGTTTCCCCAACGGGGTACTTGGCTTTTAAGAAGATTTCGGTTTCCAAATTTTCGTAATCTCAGGAGCTGGCCGACCGGCACTTGCGAACTGCTTCTGCTTCGGGCACCGCGCGGCAAGAAAGACGGAAGAAAATGGCGTCGGCTGGTTCCTTTATACCCCTGTCGTGCTGACGTCAGGGAAGAAGCGACGACAACAGACGCCGGACCTAGACTTTGGAATTCGGCCGACCGAGGACCCGCCTGACGGCAGGAAAACCCATCTGTTCTGACTGCAGCTGTATGCACGATGAACATCTCCTGTTGCAGGCAGGGAATGAGAGGAATCATCGTTTCCAGACTGTGTGAATGTTGACTCCATAAACTTTTTAGATACCACAGAAGTTTCCTCATATGCAGTCTTGCATATGGAATTAGTCGGATGCAGGATGCCATGAAGCCCAGAGCCTGCAGAATTTGTCTTGCAGAAAACTTTATTTTGTTGCCATCAGTTTGAAATAAGCAGTCAGTTGCCTTTGCTTGGCTAGCATGAGGTAAGCCATCTGGGCAGTTGTATCCAAGCTTGCACCCAGGAATGTTATTTTTTGAGAGGGTACCAATTGTGATTTCTTTTCGTTTATTGTGTACCCTAGGCAAGTTAGAAGCCTTTTCACAAATGCCAGGTGTCAGAAGAAGAGTGTCCTTGTTCTCTGCTTGAATGAGACAGTCGTCCAAGTAAGGATAAATTTGTATACTACTTTGTCTGCAAAATGCAATTACTGGTGCCAGGCACTTTGTAAAGACCCTGGGCGCAGTAGATAAGCCAAAGGGCAGTGCAGAGAATTGGTAATGCATTAAGCCAGCTTTGAATCGGAGGCATCTTCTACACGACTGTCTTATCGGGACATGCAGGTATGCCTCTTTTAGGTCTAAAATCACCAGCCAAGCATTCTTGCCTAGCAAGGGCAGAAGCTTCTGCAAAGTCAGCATTTTTGAATTTTAGAATGTCCAGGTATGTGTTCAAAATCAATAAATCCATTATTGGCTGCCAGGCCTTGTCCTTTCTGGGTACCAAGAACAGTCGAGTATAAACCTTGTCCTTTTTCTTGTTCTGGTACTGTCTGAATGGCCCCCATTATCCATGAGGGACGTAACTTGTTTCTGTGCCTCTGCCCATTGATTTTTTGGCAGATCTGGCCAACTATTTGCCATTGGCAGTGTGTGGAAATGGAATCTGTATCCCTGTGATACGATGTTTAGTACCCATTTATCCTGGGTTATTACCTGCCAATTTTGAGCAAAAAGTACAAATTTTCCCCCTATGGGTGCTGCCAAAAGATAAGTGCTTGGGGTAGTCAGAGGGAAGTCATTGGGATTGCGTTCGGTAGGTTTGCGCTTCATCTCCTCCAGATTTGGAGGTGGAAGCGCTCCATTGCTTTGACCTGTAAGAATCCTGCACCTGGTGTCTGGAACCCTTAGGGCGTCTGGATTTGCCCCTTTGAGCTCTGTCTGACACATGAAAGGACCAACTTTTTTGTAGGCCAGTGTCTACTGAATCTTGATGGCTGCACATGTAAGTCGTCTAACAGTTTGCATAGACTTTGCTTTGTCTTCCATTTTCTTTAAAAACTTTTCTGCCTTAACACCAAACAGAGAATCATGCTGTAAAGGTGCATCTAGCAATTTAGCTTTAACATGATCAGACAAATTTTGTTCCTTTAACCAGGCATGCCTCCTAATCACAGATCCAGTAACTGCGGCCCTGGAGGAGGCCTCTAAGGAATCAAAACCACATTGCAAAGTATGCTTTCCAACTTGTTCAGCTGCATGCATTAAGTCCTGCAATTCTTTATTTTCTGCACATTCTGAAATCAACATTTTCTGTTTCAGCAATCCCATAACATGTTGGTACTTAAGAATATGAAGTTGACAGTTTAAGGCCCTGATTGCCAAGGTTGCAGATGTATAAACCTTTTTTCCCCATCTGTCTAGTGCCCTTGAATCTGTCAGAGGGGGGTAGGATTTTTTGCTGTTGAGGCCTTAACTCCCTTTGGACCCTGTGAAATAGTTTCAGGATCAGCAGCAGGGTTTCTAAATAACAATTTGAGTCAGGGAGACACTAATATCTGTCAGGCTTACTGGGAAGCCAGAGGTAAGGAGTCAGGGGTCAAGCTGGACTCTGAAAACACGCCATCCACAATGTCTAAAACAGGGGGAATGGCTAAAGGCTTGTGCTGAGGGAGAAGGAAATCCCTGAGCCTCTGATTCTGAGAAGTCTTGACTCTCCCAGTGAAAGTGCTCCCTCAAAGTATGCAAGGTTTCTCCAAATGAATAATCCTCAGGAGGAGATGCAGATGGAATAGACTCCTCAGCATCAGAATCCTCATAGGGAGGTAAAGATAATTCCTGATCAGAAGAGGAATCAGAAGAAAGAGAAACCTGACCTGAAGATTCATAGTCAGTGTCTTGATTAGGCCTCTTATCTGGAGGGGGATGGGTACACCCCTGATCAAGGTAATAAGTCCTTCAGCCATTTTGATCTGTTTTTTAGGCAGAGAAGCCTGTGCACGTGGCTCATGCGTTTTTTTAGTTTTAGAAGTTGCTTTTGGTTTTGCAGCTGTCTGTTTGATATACAAATGTTGAGGTCTGAATACACCCTCAGAAGCCGTTGCCTGCTCAGCAGCTCCGGACCCATCCGAGGGAGATACATCCATCGGTCCAATACCTTGAGTATCTTGCGGCATGCCGGACTCCACATGGGTGTCGGTAGAGGCCTGTTACTTGAAGGCAGCGGGGGCTGCGAAAACGCCTCACTGAGTACCGGCGAACCAGTGACTGGCTTAGGAGAAGCTTAGTCTGTTTTGAATCTTGACTGCCTTTCTTGGTCCTTTTCTTTGCGCTTTTTATATACTCCGGTAGTCGGATTGCCATCAGACGACATTCCTGGGTAGTTAAATCCATTTCCAAAATACTTTGATGCAAAAATATACAGACGTTTAATAGTGCATTGGTTAAATCTAGCACAAAACCAACAGCCAGGCACGTTGTGATCAAGGCCTAGGCAAGGAATACAGTATAAATGGAAATACTTATGAGGTATTTGCTTCCCACAAGTAATGCAATTAACTTTTTCTGACATCGGTAAAAAGCAAGAAAAAAGTTTCCCCAACAGGGTACTTGGCTTTAGCGAAGACTTCTGTTCTGAAACTCAAACTCGAATATTTCAGTAGTCGGCCGACCGGCACTTGCGAAATTGCTTCTGCTTCGGGCACCGTGCGGCAAGAAAGACTAAAGAAAATAGAAAATGGCGTTGGCTGCATGTTTTATACCCCCGCCCGGACGTCATGGAAGAGAAGACAGGAACTGACGCAGGACCCAAGACTTTGGAATTCAGGCCGACTGAGGGCAACCTGCCAGCAGATTACCCAAATGTAATGACTGCAACAGTGAAACACGAAGAACATCTGGGACAGGCTTGCAAAGCCCTTGTCTGCTTCTCCTGGGTGAGATCATCTGGGCGGCTGTGTTCAGACTCGCTCTCAGGAATGTAATTTCTTTGGATCGCACCATTTTCAATTTTTCCTCATTGAGTGTGTAACCCAGGGAAGAAAGAGTCTTTACAAATTCTAGATTCTTTAATAGCTGTTCCTGAGAATTTGCTTGAATTAGACAGTCGTCCAATTATGGATAAACCTGAATTTTCTTCTGCCTGCAAAAAGCAATGACTGGAGTCTGTCACTTTGTGAAAACTCTGAGAGCAGTAGATAAGTCTAAGGGCAGCACAGAGAATTGATAATGTTGCTTGCCCACCCTGAAACAAAGGTATTGCCTGCAACTTTCCTTACTAGGGATGTGCAGATAAGCTTCTTAGAGATCCGTTACCAGCCAGGAATCCTTTTCTAACAATGGCAGCAACTGTTGCAGAGTGAGCATTGTAAACTTTGGAATTATCAAGAAAGAGTTCAGCATGGATATATCTAGGATAGGACGTCAGGAGCCTTCTTTTTTTGGAACTAGGGAAAGTCTGGAATAGAAACCCTGGCCTACCTGCTGAGCAGGAACTGATTCTATTGTTCCCAGATGTAACGGAGACTAAATTTGCTTTTCTACTTCTGCCCTTTGGTTTGGAGGACCGTCTGGGAATCCTTTGGGTACTGGAAAGTTGTGGAAAGAAAACTTGTGTCCTAGGGATACAGTTGAGTACACATTTGTTGTCCGTGATGGTGGCCCAGACATTTGCAAAAAGGACCAACCTTCCCCCTAAAGGACTCTCCAGGCAGGCAAGAACAGGCAGAAGCTGGACAGAGTCACTGAGAATGTTTAGATGGAGATGCAGGCTTAGAACTTCCCGCCTTGGAAGAGGAAGGCTGTCAACGCTTAGACCTTTGAGGGGTAGCCACCTGTCCCCTAGAAGATTTGTAACCTCTAGTCCTAGAATGATTCTGTCTGCTGGTATCCGGGAACGTCCAACTCTTAGAAGGGTAATTCCTGCTAAAGCGAGGAGGCTGAACTTGCAGAAACTCTTGTCTGCATAGACTTGACCTCGCCTTCCATCTTCTTGAGCACTTCCTCTGCTTCGCTGCCAAAAAGACTGTCCTTATGCAAAGGTACATCTAAAAGCTTGACAGGCTCTGGTAGGGGCTGCTCCGAGCCAAGCATGCCTTCTAACAGAGCCAGTAGCTGTAGCCCTACAGGAGGCTTCTAGAATGTCAAAACCGCAATGTAATGAATGTTTACTGACAAGACTGACAGAATACAGCAAATCCTGCATATCCTTACTCTCCCAACAGCACACTTGCCACCCTAGACTTAACTTCCAAGGTGTGCTGCTGGGTACTTCAGCATATGAAAAAGACAATTAGTAGACCTAATAGCAAGAGTGGCAGAGGTATAAACCTTTTTACCCCACCTATCTAGGTTCCCTGTCAGAAGGAACAGGATTTTTAGTAACAGTGGCCTTAACTCCTTTAGGGCCTTGAGAAATAACTTCTGATCAGCCAACGGATTCCTGAAAAGAAATAAATGAGAATCAGGGACTCTATAGTACCGTTCAGGTTTCCTGGGAGCAGGAGGAACCGAATTTGGAGTCTAGGAATTTTCCAGAAAAACATCAACCACTTCTAACACAGGTAGAATAGCCAAAGGCGTATGCTGAAGAAAATCCAAAAACGTCCTAATCCTTTTCTTAGAAAGGGAATAATCCTGACTTTCCCATTTAAAATGCTCCCTGAGAGTATTTAAAGTATCGCCAAAAGATAAATCTTCTGGAGGAGAAGCAGAAGGGATGGACTCCTCTGCATCTGAATCCTCAAAAGAAGAGAAAGCCTGAGAAACTTCCTCTTCATCAACAGAAATGCTAGAAGTATCAGAACCTGAATAAGACAAAATCTCTGGAGAGACAGACATCCCTACTTCCTTTTGAAGGAGAAGCCTGTGAACCCCTAATAAGAGTCAAAAGGTCATTAGCCATTTTAACCATTTGAAAATGAGGGGAACAAGAGGAAACTGGAGCCCGTTTCTTCACAGGCTTACAACTGGAAGATCTCCCTGCAAGTCTGAAGAACTCAGGAGGCCTGGCAACTGCCAAGGCTGCAGCCAAAGTCGTCGGTATGAGTTTGCTGTCTGAACGAAGAACGGAGGCCTCGGACACCGGAGTCAGCTTAGCGGCTCCGGATCCAGTTGAAGAGGCAACAGGGGAAAGGTCAGAAGGCAAAATGGAAGCCAGAGGCCTGGGGGCATCTGAAATGGTCTCAACAGAGGCCTGCAGATGAAAATCTGCGGGCTGCAAAGGCACCTCACTGGCTACCGCATGACTGATGACCAACTTATCCAAGGACTTGACCTTCGGAAGCCTGTCGCGGTCCTTGCCCTTACGTTTCTTGGGGATATCCAAAGCCTGAAGACCAGCAGACGCCATACCGACAAACTTAGGCCAAACTCCAAAATGTTTAGCTAAAAGTTTAGCCCAACGACGAATAGTACAAGGATTAATTGAAGCACAGAGATCACAATTAGGAATGTCGTGGTCAAGGCCTATACAAGTAATACAATAGGAATGAAAATCTCTATGGGGAATCTGCTTTCCACAGGTAAGACAATTAAATTATTCTGACATTCGTTAAGGCAAGAAAAGAGGATCCCCAACGGGGTACTTGGCTGTAGTTAACTTCAATTTTGTAGTCGGAAACCAAAAAGAAAAGGTAAACTGCCAACCGGCACTCGTGCAAGAAATGCTTCTGCTTCGGGCTCCGTGGCAAGGAAGATTGAGGAAGTGACGAACTGCCTCCTTTTGTATCGGACGCCCTTACATCCTTTACAATCGATGGCAGTCAATGTCATTTTTACTTACCTTTGGTATTCTGGCCAATCGAGAGCTACCCGGAGCCGGGTAACCCATTGGTTAAGACTGCAACAGTAAATGCAACAGTAAAACACGATGAACATCACCATATCCATTCCTTAGTTGCAGGAAAGCAGTGATAGGTAACATCCATTCAGGAGGGTTTGCCTTTGATCAGTTCAGGTTATCTGTTATTGTATTGTCCTGAAATGGTATGCAAGACTGTCTTGAAGGAAATTTTGTTCTGCAGGGCCAGATCAAAGGCAGTTATGGCCAATTGCACAGGGTATAGGATCACATCCCCTTGCTTCTTTATATACCACATCACTGTGGAGTTCTCTCCCTGCCTCTATGAAGAGTACTGTCTTTACAATCTTGGCTGAAAGTTATCAGCCCTTGAATAAAAGCCAACATCTCCTTTTCAGTTACATGCTGCTTCTTTTGTCAGCATTCCACACTCCCTGTACTTTTGAGATTCTAAATGAAGGCCTTCAAGTCATGCCCTGATGCATCTGTTAATGGTTTGACTGGAAATTTCTTGAAGAAAAGGGGGATAAGGGTTAAACCGCTGTGCCTTGTCCAACATTACAGTTATTTGGATAAGCCAGAATAGGAATGTTTTTATAGTGACTGTATGTTGGGTCCACGTAGACCTCAGACACCACTGAAGCTTTTGCATGTGTAGTCTTATTACTGGTATCAATAAGGTGAAATCCATGAATACCAGTGCCCTGAGGTACTTTCAAATTGTGGTTTGTTTCTGTTCTGTGACACGAATAAAGCTCTAACTTTTTGTCTGTAGGCAGGAATGCTCTTTTGTATAATGGTATCTGTCAGTGAGCCTAAAAAGATCACTTTTTGGAAAGGGAAAAGCTTGACTTCCGTAGGTTCACTGTTAAACCAGTCTGTGGAAAATGCCCACAGTCATGTAACATGGCCCTGCCCACCTCTTCCTGTGAATGCGCCTGAATGAGGAAGTTATTCAAGTATGGAAAGATGAATGCCCTTGGTTTGACAAAAGGCAATCACTGGGGCCAGGCATTTTGTAAAGACCCTGGGGTACAGTGGCTACACTGAAGTGTAAGGAAGTAAACAGATAGGGATAGCACCCTGCAAAGAAATCTATGATACAAGTCTGGGGTGACCAGCAGGGATTCTGGAAACAGAAGGGGGGAGAAAGACATGAACTGCCAGCATTTTGAATTTAGTTTCCTTTAGATAGGCATTTTATTTGGACTAGTCAAACATGTGTCTCCATGTGTCCTCTTCTTTACCCCAGAGACAGCCTTCAGAAAAAAAAATGTTTTTCTTTGGAAAGCAACCCTTTCTAACTCCTTTTTGTACAAGGTCTAAAAGTACTGGTAGGGGAATTAGATGTTATTGGTTTTATGGTACTGTGGGGATCTCCAACATTTCTGGAAATTTTTTGATTATCTCCAGTATCCATTTGTCCTTTAAGGATTCTCAAAATGACAAGCAGAGAGATCCTACCTGATATTCTGATACTGGGGAAGTTGGAGTGTTTGGGTATGAAGAGGGAGGGAGGTTTTCCAGGTTGTCATTGCAGCTATCTGTTAGAGGCGTGGGGTTAAGGCCCCCAGGGTTTCTCTTTCTGCCTACCATCTTGTCCTGAACTGCCCTCCCTTACCAATGGGCTTGTTTACTCCTTGTCTATGATAAAAGTGGCTTAAACCTGAAGGGTAATTCCTGTCAAAGTGGCATGGGGGTTAAAAAGTTGCTTAATCCCTTGCACAACTTTGTCACTTTCCTCCAACTTTTTAAATAATCTGCTGTAGGTCTCCCAAAGAGAAGGCCCTTGTCAAGACAGGCATTTAAGAGATGCACTTCACATTCTCTCAGTGGGTGCATATCAGCCAGAGACATCTCCTAATCACAAAGTCCATGGGATGCTGCATCCACTGAATCCATATCACCATCTGCCCTGGGCAAGTTCTAAAGTCTTCCCCTCAGGAAGGTGAGGAATACTGACCTACATTCTCTCAAGTAGTCTAACAGAGCTATCTGAAACTTGCTCATTAGTATCTTGGCATCTGACAGCTCTGAATGCCAGCATATTTTTGTCTCAAATTTCTTGAGACCTATTTTCCCTTCTTTCTTTCTCATTCAAAGTATATTACTTGCAAGAACTAGTTGGGGCTCTTTACAAAGGATCCACAGACACCAACACAGGGGTTCCTGTAAAATATTTAGGGCTTTTGCACCACATACAACCAGTCGGGTTTCTTCAGTACAGAGGGCCGACAGTCTTGTTACAGACAGGCTGCTAAAAAAACTTCCTCTAGAGGTCCTAGTTTTGCAGGAATAACCACGGCAGGTCAAAGTACCTCTTTTGCTTCACAGGCCTCCTTCCCTTCCCATTTGAAGAAGCTTTTCACCCTAGTGAGAGGCTTCCCAAAGGAATTTCATACGAGAAGAAATACAAGGAGATAGTTATCACCATGATATCCAAGATGGGTAAACATATAAAAGGCATAATCTACTTCATCCCCCCTCCGTTTTCCAGAAAGTTTCTTTCTGCACAGGAGAGTGATCCATCATTTTCTTGGAGATGGGAAACCCAAAAACTGAAGGTTCAGCCCCTGGTACAGAACCTAAAGACAATTTAAGCCACACAGACTACCACTATTCAGTGAAAACTTGGGTTATAGGGGCGACCCACCATAAACTTGTAAGCAAGGTGTCTGCCTGGTGGCAGGAGATGGTGAGAGGTACTTGGTTTTGAGAGTCTTTTTCAAAGGGATGCTCAGCCTGAAAGCCTTACTATCACAGTGAGGGAAGGAAAGACTTTCATTACGAAGTCTGCACCTTCCTCCCTAACTAGGGGTCAAAGGATCCTACTATACTCCTCACAGAAACCACCTCCGTCTGACACAGAGGTGTCTAGGGCTGAAAGTCCAGTCCAGATAGACATGTCAGGTCCCGCAGACAAGGCAGCCTTCAAAGTGGCACTACCAGCAGCCTGTGGTGCAGCAGTTTTTGGTCTGGGGCTGTGAAAGCACAGTACCAGGTCAGGTACCATTGGACTGGCCAGGGGACTTTAGACATCAAAGCTGCACCTGCCATTCATTTGCCTTCTTTTTCATCAGGGGGTCACAATGTTGCTGTGGATGCCACAGCTGAATGAGCTAAGGCCTCAAGCCACTTCCACTCAAGGTAGTCATGCAGGGTATACAATCTAAGGCTTCTGGATTCAAGGTACATCTTACCAGATATCACAGTTCTGTGCATCATGGTCCAAGCCCAAGCATAACACAGCAACTCTGGTAGTTTTTAATGAGGGATATGACCACAGGCATCTATTCCCTTTGGGCCAAAACGTATGGCTAAATCAAAAAAAATACTGAAGCCAAAAGCAAATAAGTTAAAGAAAACAACCCCCCCCCCCGTGATACTTATCTACTTCCAAGCTCCGAAGTGGACCAGCTTTGCAACATTTTTACATGAACTTTCCTCGTTGCCAGACGAAGCAAGACATTGGAAACAAACTGGCAAAAATTTATGAGAAATAGGTGGATGCCTGGTTTATACATGTACTGGGAAGCAGGCCTACCAGTGGGAAGGATCTCAACTTCTAAAAATCAGAAGAGATCTCGGGGAGTTGACAGTAAAGGCCCAGTAGTAGGGAATACTGCCAACAGCGACTGAAATGAAGTAAGGAGACAAAAATGGCAGATTTAACCCCAAGTAAAAATTATTGACATGCACATTTATATCAGAAAAACTGTATCCCCAAGAAAATATCAACCTGGAAGAGGAATGTGATATAAAAAAAAAACTTGAACAGGAGGGGGTGTATAAACATTTCTGAACAGATGAAAAGTAGAAAATAAAACATTTACACATGGGAACAAAGCTTTGTAAGGAATACTTTAGTAGCTTAAAGTTAATACTAAACATTTCCTTGACATCCAGAAATAAAGTTAAACATGTAAATGAACTTGTCCTTCCTGTTTTACCTTACAGCTTTGGTGTGACTGAATGACCCCAGAAAACAAAAATCAGTGGGACAATAAAAATGCTTCATGCTTGTCAAAAGAGATGTATATAGTGCATGCCGAGATTATATATCCATTGGTCTGAAGGAGCTATGGGTCCCAGCAAAACTGAATGTATGCACAGGTCAGCGGCTGTGGGACTGCATATGTCCTTATTGACATAATCAGATCCAAACACAGTGAAAATGGTAAAACATGGGAAAAATAAGAATAAAGATAATTTTGCTTCATATAGCAGAATTATTTCAAGGAGGACTGGGATGAAAATCAAACCAGAACTAGAGGAGGATCAAGCAGCGCAAGAAGTGAAAAAATAAAGAATATAAAGAACAGCGCCAGAAGAAAGGGAAAGAAAAATGGAAACCCACACTATAGTGGCAAGCGTAAAGAACTCCTGAAAGGCTAACAACTGTAGCTCAAAATAGTGGGATACATAAACAAGTATAAAGAAAAAGTGGGAGATAAAGACAAACACAGGTTCTGCAATACAGAATTAGAAACAGCTGCTCATTTTGTTGCTGGCTGCAATGCAATCATGGGTAAGGGACTGTATACTGAAAGGCATAACTGTGCAATACCATTGCACTGGCTATTGTGCAGACTACAAACCAAATTTGCTTGGTAAACAATGAACCACAAATCATCGAAAATGTTCTAATCATATGGGATCATCTAACACCAACAGTTAAAGTGGAAGCAAGTACAAGAACAAAAAAAAAGGACAAAAGTATCATTAATCATTGAAATAGCTACAACCAGCAATTATACTACCCTATGTACTGAGGCAGACAGTCATAAAATGAATGACATGCAAGGTGAAACTACAGCAATGTGGGAAAAAGCCACCAAGATAGTCCCAACAGAAGCAGGAGCAGAACAGCTAATAAATCATTTTCAAACACTTGAATATACTACCAATAAATGCAACTCCATCTGAACTGGAAGAAGGTGCAATTTGGGGTTCACCAAGTATACTGAAAAGAGCACACATGGCAAACAGACTTTAGCAATGTTAATTTCCTGTAGTCTAATTGTACCTTGAGTACGGAACGTGGTCCATTTCTACTACGGTATTAGAAACAAAAATTTTGATAAATAAAAGGCAGACCAAAAAGGAAGTTGTTACACTAGACATGGTTGCATGACTGAGCAAGTATATTATGAGAAAGGCTGGGTCTGTACTAGCCAAACAAATGACAAATGGGCACATTTCAATAATACCCAAAGGCCTGAATTAAGACATTACCACATTAACATCTCTGACAGAGGAAATCAAAAACAGTCCAGCTAAAAGAAAACCAATGACAGTCTAATATGACAGATCTTAAAAGTGTATGGATTTTGAAGACTGTGAATAGCTATGAAGCACGCATAAAATATTCCCAAGTAGACGCCTAGCCAGCTGTGAAACCACCAGTAGTTACAATATATAATGAAAACACTGGCTGTACTAATAAAAATAAATAAAGACAAATAGCTGTGTTTTAATAATACCCAATGACCTGAATTAACAGCTTCAACACACAAAAACAGTCCATCTACAAGTGAACTTATGACAGTCAAAGTAAATACAGTAGATCCTAAATGTGTACAGATGCTGGAGAAGACTGTGAATAGCTATGAAGCATGCATAAAATATCCCCAAGTATAAGCCTAGCCACCTTTGGGATGACCAGTAGTTACAACATATACTGAAATCACTGCCATGGACTTGCACAAATTGGTGCCAGACTGTCTTGATGTGAATGACTATTTTACCAATTTCAGCTCAGGAAGCATCGCCACCTCAAGAACCACCGTGAAATTTAATTTTACCTGGTCAGATGACAAATCATCATTCCCCCTTTTCCCGTTTTCTATATGGGGTTGGGATGCCGTGCCAAATGCAGCCATTCTCTCAATTATATGGTACTCTCCTACCTTTGACAGTTATGACCGACTGTCACAGGATTTCTCTAACAATCCATCTCCTTGCTGGACGTCCTGTTTTCCTCTTACTTTCTTCCTTGCCCGTCCCAAATTTTTTTTTGCCAAACTTTCTTCTGCTTTCCAGCACATGTGGGACAGTATGCATCCCAACACCAATCTCAGGCACATCTCCATCACTTCTAGCTTCAACTGCTCTGCCTTTACTGCCCAGGTTTCTTTACAATACCATACTGCCAGTCACACCAATTTTTGTACACCTTACTTTTTAGCTTCTTTGGCATTCTTCTGTCATACACTACCCACAACACACTGCCAGGTGGATGCAGCCCCCTCTGATTCTAGATTTGTGCTCCTCATTCAGACTTCCCTTTTCTTCAACCACAATTCCCAGGTACTTGGAGCTGTTATCCTGTTCAACTAGTTCCCTTTTATCTCAATTCTCAGCTGCTTGGGATTTACTCCATTTGCTGCCATTACAACTCAGTTTCATCCCACGTGCCTTCAAGTTTTGCATTACATCCTGACAGTCTACCTGTAATGCCACATTGGCTGCATACAGCAACTTTGCTCATCTGATCCCTCCTACCAGTTTGTTAATATAGTCCATCACCAGTATGAACAGCAGTGGGCTCAGAGCTGAACCCTGGTGCACATCTGAATCAGACCGCTCATCTCCAAACTTACTTTTTACTATTTAGTCAATCACCCTCTCTAGAACTTTCATGCAGTGTGACAGCAGTTTGATACCTCTATACTACCCGTATGGACATCTCCTTTGTTCTTGTACACTGACACAAGTATGCTTACTCTCCAGTCGGCTAGGAGTACATTCAGGAGACACTTCTCCCCTAACTCGCACAACATCTTTATCATATCTGCTGTGACCGCATCTGAGCCCATTTCCCTTTCATTTTCCTTAGTGCTGTTATTTCTTCTAGGGTGGGCTCTACCTCTTCTTTCATCGTACGCTGCGTCTTGAGCAGTACAGCTTCTGTGGAGTTTTCTTCATTCAGAAACTGCTGAAAGTACTCCTTCCATCTGCCATTGGTGTACTGTGGACGGGTAATCAGGTTACTGCTGGCATCCCTTAAGCGGGGTGTCTAATGAAAAAATTTTTTTTTTGTGCCATCTACTCAGTCACTTTCCAGAAGCTGGTATAGTGTTTATAATAGATTGTTCTTGCAACTGCTCTTTTAGCCTCTTTGTTAACAAACCAGTGTGCCTTCTTAGCTTGGTCTGTATTTTCCATTTCCCACTTTTTCCTGCACTGTCTTTTCCCTTTTGATTTCCCGGACTTCTAAGGGGACCTTTCTAAGACTAGCCAAGTTTTCCTGAAAGAATAATGATGTCCTGCATCTTAACAGAACATCGAAGGCCAGGCATTTATAAGCTACCTCTGTCCATAAGGGACATAGCTGCCAGGCCCGGTGTAAATTTCACTGACAAGTCTGATGAATTGTAACTAAAGTGGAACAATGACTTCCTTGGACTTGTATGCCATACCTTTGGTTATAAGTTGCTCACCATAGAACTATTTCCTCACTTTCGTAGACAGGTGATGGTCAAGGCTAGATCACTGTCTACACATGTCACTGACTACTGGGTCAACTCTAAGGGTGTGTTGTCAGTATGACAACTGCCAGAGGTAGAAGACTTCCCGAAGGATACTATTATACATTTCTTGGCATTTATAGTCCACTGCTCTGTAACCAGTTGTGTCTCAACCATTTCTGAAGGGCATTTGTGTCGGTGTGGGATTTAATGTCAGCTCCTAATTTGCAATCAACTGCCAATTTAGTCAGCCACGACTTCAGAGAAGTAAATGCCAAAAACGAACAGTCCCAGGATTGCTCCCCGAAGGACTCCACTTGTGACTGGCCTCTTTGCAGAGGTGGCCTCCCCAATTCTAACTTCCTGGGTCGTGTCTGTGAACCAGTTGGTTATCCACCGGGTGACATAAGGGTTTGCAACTAACCTCGAGTTTGTCAATGCCTGAGTGGGGTATTGTGTCAAATGTCAAATGCCTTGGCCAGGTTAAGGCAGGCAGTGTGAACCATTCTGCCCTCATCCATTGCTTTGGTGACCTTTTCAAAGAAGTCCACCAGGTTGAGTAGAGGCAACTGGGTTGGGTCCAGTGTCTGGAAATTTACTACATCACTATTGATCATTTCCACGATCATTCTTTCCATGGCTTTGCAATATGAAACTACGGAGACTTATGGGTCTGTAGTTTTCAGGGTCTGTAGATAGACCAACTTTGTGTAGAGGGACGACTGTTGCTGTTCTCAATTCAAGATGCACTAAGCCTGTTGGAAGGCTACAGTTAAACAGCAATTCCAGAGGGCCTGACAGGTCAAGTTTCATGTTTAGAAGGCATCCTGGGATACTGTCTGGGACCATTAATGCAGTGTTCTTGGCTTTAGAGACAGCATTAAGGACCTGTTCCCTAGTGACAGCAGGGGAAGTTATATCTGACAGTATGTCCTGAGGGAAGGTTGGGGGGGGGGGGGGGAGGTAAAGTTTGAGCTGAATTTGTCAGCCAGTAAGTTTGCTATATCTTCTGGCTCAGTATAGGAGGCCCCATTTACAAAGAGTTCTGCACACAATTGTGTATTGCCTTTGAAGATGTGGACATATCTAAAGAATGCCTTGTAGTCATCATTAATTTACCTCAAATTTGGCTTTGATAGACTATTTGTCCTCTGAGTTGTTCGTTAGTTTTAACCTGTTGGGTGCTGCATCTCCTAATTTTTGCAACAATTTTCTTCCTTCTGTTATACAGCCTATTGATTTTGTGATTCCATTAAAGTGGCTTGTTTTTTGAATTAGTTCTGTACTTCTTCCTGCTGGGTACAGCTGCCTTTATGCAGCTATTAAACATGCTTGCATAGGTTTCTGTGAACACTTCTGCAAAGGCAGCAGTGTTCCCAGAGTTTATAGGGGCTTGAAATTTTGCCATGTTATCACTTAATAGCCGGACATTGGTCTTAGAGTATTTTCCTGAATATTCAAAGGTTAACCGAGGGTCCAGGTTTTATTTTTTACTTCAAAGTAGACTATTATGTGGTCTGACCCTACCAGGGAAGAATTACCCTAGGGGGTGCGCGCAGCACTCTCCAGTATCAGTGACGACCGGATCCAGTATGGTTGCATCCTTGGTTGGTGCATTGACAATCTGGTCCAGGGAGCTTGTATACAAAATCCAGGAATCTCTGTGCCTGTATATTTGATAAGGTTGGAATTCCCACTTAATAGTAATGCAAAGTCACCCATAAATACGATACTGGGTTGGATGGTGAGTGTTTCCAGTAAGTTTAAATACATGGTATGGGTTTCCTGGGTCAGAGTGGGACCCTTGCAAGACAATAAAGTGGTACAGGATTTTGCCTATGGTGATTTAAACATGGACAACTTCAAGTGCACTTGCCAGTTTGACCAGCCTTGAGGTATATATATTTTTAAAGCAAATTGAGACACTTCCAACTTTAGTCCCTATCTGTGTAGTAGCTGGTCTAAATTTGTGGAAGGCATTATAACCTTGCCCTGTCAGTGTGCTCTCTGTGGCTTTAATCCATGCTTCAGTGACTGCACAGCATGTTTCAGTGACTGCACAGATGTCAGCATTCTCTAGGGTGAATACAGCTTCTAGGGAGTGCAGTTTTTTGTTTAGACTCCTAGAACTGAGGAGTAATACATTTAGATTTTCTTGGTTTTGATTGGCTATGCTGGAAGTACTGTCAGTATGGCATTGCCTAAAAAAGGCACTATGGGGGAAGACAAGATTTTAGCCAATATTCAAAAGCCTAGAGGGGAGAGGTGCAGCCATTCCTGGCAAAGCAGCGTGGTCTGTCGACCATCTTCTTCCATGCTGACAAATATTGCACCCCCTTAGAATGACACCAGAAACTAAGCCAATTATTAAAGTCAATCATCTTCTGTTCGTAATGTGGTATCATCCTTGCAGAAGGTAAAATGCTGCTCAGTGCTAAGCTCATACCAGCCTGGAGCACACATTCTTGTAGGATTAAAGTCAGCAAGGCTTCAACAGATTTTTGTGGACAGCGCGAGATGTTCACCTACAATGGAGAAAAAAATAGCAAAGTGCACTATAAAGGCAGTCTGCAATATCACTACTGATTAGAAAGTCAAAATGCTGCTGCTAGTTATGCATCCCTGAAGCCTGAAATGTTACTCATTGCATTTACTAGGTTAAAGAAATGTTTACTGAAAGTGGAAGACACATGAACTACACTTCCTCCAGCTCATGGACTAAACACTTCAGTCAGGGTACCCATCATCTCAGTGCAAGTGTTACGGAAATGGATGGGGCTACTTACTGCTGGAAGGCCTCTGCAGCGCCACTCTCCTTGTACTCCTTCAAAGACTTCTCGTATTTTTTCTTTGCTTCTTCAGCCTCCTGATCCCATTCCTGCAACATACAGGAGAAAATAAGCCAAAAGATGTGTCTGCTTTTCCAATGTGACATATTCTAGGCATGCTAAAACAGTTCTTCACAACAGACAAATGATTTGCTCGCTGATTGTTTCACCTAAACGTTAGAGTTGAGGAAGTAAATGAAGACAACAGGTACCATAAAAAAACAGTGGGAAGCTCAAGATCAGTGACAAGGCTACCATTACTACCCTGAAACTAAACTCTTAAAATACTTAGCACCAAAACTCTTCACACTTGCTTCTACTCAAGTTACACACTTTTTGAAATCAGACAGCATCAACTTTGTTTCAATTCCTAAGAATGTGACCCTATATAAGCCATCAAAAGTGATGCAAGCATAAAATGGAATAAGGGCCAACAGTCTCAAAATGAATGGCTCTCCACAGCATCAGTTTAGCAAGATCGTGTTTTCTTCCAGCCAGATGCTAGCAGACACCACACACACACACACACACACACACACACACACACACACACACACACACACACACACACACCCTACAAAGAAATAAACAAGGTCCCTCTGCAACATCGTTTATGGGGGGAAGTAATCAAGTGAATAACATGTGCTGAATTATAAAATGTTAGTTGGCGCTTATAATCCATTCCTGCTAGAAGACTAACAGCCCACTTTAAATGCCTACAGGAGATAGCACTTAGTTATCAGTACTGCTAAAACCACAATGACACCATGGCAACACTAACTGAAAATAAAAATGCACGACAAAAGCAACATGTGAAGGCTGAATGTTTTCAAACACAAAAGTTACAAATTTAATTATCTCCCAGATTATGCCAGACCTTAAAATGAATTTCCACTACATCTGTCATTTATTCCACAGATCATGCCAAAGCAACAAAATGGAATGTCAGTCAAACAGTAAAGCAGTAACTATGTAGCACCTACCTCACAGGAAACCTCAAAACATGAATAGCACTAAGTAATTAACTGCCCTCCAAGCAGGAGGTATTCTCAACCAGAGATAGCTACAGTTTATACTGGATCATACCTTATTAACGTGAGATAATCCTTTGTTACAGATGATAAAGAAATACACAAACCGCAAGGAAACATCTCCCTTTTCTCAGTTCTTTCCCACTATGAAGGAAAGAAGACAAGGGGAATTATTTACTCTAACATGATACAGCTCAGGAACAAACCTGCCAAAAAATACCACAAGGGAAGCAGAAAGGGTGGCTTTCCTGTTGACAGATATCACCTAGAGGTCTGGCATGTGTTACACTGAATACCATGCACAACCATGCTTTACGTAACAGTAAATATTTCAGGAGAGGACACAGTTACAGCAGAAAATAACATTAGGTATTACCATGTCTCTG